>NC_052636.1:32213910-32385104 GCF_016161935.1 Mauremys reevesii | reverse complement strand
ATGTATATTGACCTGGGTCTGGGGCTTAATTCTTTGGGATTGAGATAACCTTTTTATTTTACTGGGGTGTTGGTTTTTATAACCATTCATCCCCAGGACAGAGTGCACTGGTGGAGAATACTTGGAAGACTGGGAGGCCCATCTGGGAAATTGCTTGTGTGACTTGTGGTTAGCCAGTGGGGTGGAAACCGAAGTTCTTCTTGTCTGGCTGGTTTGGTTTGCCTTAGAATTGGAAAAACTCCCAGGCTTGGGCTGTGACTGCCCTGTTGTTTGAGCAATTGGTCCTGAATTGGTACTCTCAGTTGGGTCCCGCCAGAACTACTCGTCACACCTCTGTTCCACAACTTAATATTCTCTTTACTTACTGACTTCCCTTTTCTTCCTTATATTTTATTTGGAGAGTGTTTCACTGCAGGGAGCCATATAGTAGGGTCCAGATGCCAGCCCCATTCTCTATATCAAACTCTGGCTAGTAGGTATGTGATAAATGTGACGCCCCTGCCTGGGCGCTCTGTCAGCTGGGAGACACAAAGATTCTGCTCTTTCTACCCTCTCTGATGCTGCCCCTTTTGCCTGGCTGCTCTAAGCTAAGTGCAGGTGGGACTCTCTTAACATGTGTGGCTGCTCCCGGAGCTTCCATTTCCTGGTGCATGCTGTTCCGTGAACTAGTGGGGGTTGTGAGTGGGGCAGCAGGTACTGAGTGTCCCGGACTCTTTGCTCTTTTCCAGGGGCCGTTGACGCACCGAGGAGGTGGCTGTGTATTTCTACCAGAGAAGGGAATGCAGGCTCTGCTTTTGGACCCCGCTCAGAGAGCCCTCTACAGGGATGTCATGCAGGAGAACTATGAGACAGTGACCTCAGCTTGCAAGCAGTCCTGTCCCCTGGGTTATTAGAAGCTGTGGGGTCTCTGAAGAACCTGAGTAGTAATAACTGCTTATACCTTTATTCGTCATACAAGTTTTGACAAGATTCCTGTACCCCACCCCCACCCCCGCCTTTTTGCCTTATCTCCCACCCACTAGTATCATTTTGGACATGTGCCTTTTGAAAGAAGCCATCACATTTTAAAATTGCATTGAATGTAATATGGCTACATTAGTAACTATGTATTAATCACTGTAGCTTTCTATGCCCTTTTCTCCACTCATTTTAAGAGGAAAATATGCTCCTGTGGAATTCTAAATTGAGTAAATAGGTGTGTGACTCATGCATGGCTTGTGTGACAGTCAGATGAGCTCTTTTAGGAGAGCATGTAATGTTGCCGTTCAGGATCCCATGGGTGAAGGATAAGCGAGCCGTGGGAGGGACAGAGACGGGGATAGTAGATATGCCAGGAAATGGGGCGGAGTGTGCAGGGTTAGAGCTAGAAGCAGCAGGGGAGGTAGTGAGGCTGTGAGAGGCGAGGGAGAGAAAATACAAGAAGTTCTCAAGGTGCCGGGAGGTGGTGCTGGCTGAGAGTAATGGGAAGAAGCGGAGGGAGTGTTGGGAAGGGCACCCAGGAAGTGGGCTGGGTGGGTCAGTGGGAGGGAGGAGAGGTTTGGGGATCTAGAGCTGTTGGGGATCCCAGGTTCACTCTAACCCCAAATCCCCTACCGAGAAGCCTTGTTGCTGTAGAGCCTCCATTCCAGTTTTATTTCTGTTCAGTTTCACTTTATTATACATTTTTCCCAATTATTATTTTAACTCTTGACCTCCCTCTCCCTCTCATTATGCCCTCCCCATATAACCTCCCGTCTCTGTGCACAGAGACCTGGCCACCGATCCTGAGTCCTTGCTGCATCCTCCACGCCCAGAACAGGGCCCCTACCCAGGCATAAATGGGCACTTCGTTGATGATGTCACAGGGTGGTATAGTCTGTACAATTTTACACCTATAAGATTACATATTCCGAAGCCCTTCACACCAGTCGGGCTTATCTCTATACGCTGATATAGTCTGTTCCCTTCCCAGCTCTGATGCCGCAGAGCCTGGCCTGTGTCCCTGTTCCCATTCTCCCCCTAACCAACATTCAACATTCATGGGGCCTCATCTGGAGCACTGTGTCCAGTTTTGGGCCCAACACTATAAGAAGGATGTGGAAAATTGGAAAGCATCCAGCAGGGGGCAACAAAAATGGTTAGGGGGCTGGAGCACATGACTTCTGAGGAGAGGGTGAGGGAAGTGGGATTGTTTAGTCTGCAGAAGAGAAGAATGAGGGGGGATTTGATAGCAGCCTTCAACTACCTGAAGGGGAGTTCCAAAGAGGATGGATCTAGACTGTTCTCAGTGGTAGCAGATGACAGAACAAAGAGTAATGATTTCAAGTTGCAATGGGGGAGTTTTAGGTTGGATATTAGGAAACACTATTTCACTAGGAGAGTGGTGAAGCCCTGGGATGGGTTCCCTAGGGAGGTGGTGGAATCTCCTTCCTTAGAGGTTTTTAAGGTCAGGCTTGACAAAGCCTTGGCTGGGATGATTTAGTTGGGGATTGGTCCTGCTTTGAGCAGGGGTGGGACTAGATGACCTCCTGAGGTCCCTTCCAACCCTGACATTCTATAATTCCAATTTCCTTCCTCCTGTTTGACCCCATTTATAGAGTAATATTCTCAGCTATACCTGAACCAATCATTGTGCTGAAATTTAACTAACCAATTCTAACATATTGTGACATAATTTTCTAACCCAGGCGTCGGCCACCTTTCCAGAAGTGGTGTGCTGAGTCTTCATTTATTCACTCTAATTTAAGATTTCATGTGCCAATAATACATTTTAACATTTTAGACAGTCTCTTTCTATAAGTCTATAATACATAATTAAACTATTGTATGTAAAGTCAGTAAGGTTTTTAAAATGTTTAAGAAGCTTCATTTACAATTAAATTTAAAATGCAGAGCCTTCTGGACCGGTGGCCAGGACCTGGGCAGTGTGAGTGCCACTGAACATCAACTTGTGTGCCGCCATAGGTTGCCTACTCCTGCTCTAACCAATTATAAACCAGTACCCTAATTAACTTACACCTGGCAACATTAATTATACAGGAGAGAGAAACAATTAGAGAACCAGACTGATTAACAATGTAAAAGTGGTTGCCATAAAGATAAAGCAATACAGAAATGAGGGTTTCACAACCACAACCATTGATAAGTGATTTCTTGCCAGACAAAGAAACCTTAATTTGATAGCATTCTAACCATCTTAAGCTCCGGACAGGATTGTCTTCCTAACAGCCCAATAGCACCTTAGTTCAGTGTGACTGGTTTGGGATGTGAGGATGTGACCCTTCGCTTCCCAGCTTATGGCTGCCCCTGCTGCTTAGCCAAAGGCCTTAGCCTAAGAACAAGGCCTCAGACTATCCTAGTGAGAGAAGGCCCAGACACAGGCAGACTGTGATTTTGATTCTTTGTTTTCATACTCCTGTAACTAGCTAAGTGATAAAAATACCCCTAAGTTCTTAAAATATAGGCTTTGCAGGCAGGCCTGAAAATCGCCATTCTAAAAGAGGGTTCTACCCCTTCCCCCATGCTGTGTCTGTCTTGTCTATTTAGACTGTAAATTCTTCAGAGCATGGGCCATCTACTATTCTGCATTTGTACTGTGCCTAGCACAATGGAGACACACTGTTAGTTGGTCCTTAGGCACTCAGGTAATGCATATGATTAATAATAATAATTCTCCTGCCACTTGGAGCCAAGGAAGCTGGTCTTGGGATGTTACTGCTTAAAAATGATCTGAGCTTAAAACCATGGACTATTCTTTGTGACAAGTATCCCACAAATTCCACTGACCTTCCTGGTTTTCTTTGCCTGGCTTAGGGTTTCTAAATTCCAAACCTGATGTGGTCTCACAGCTGGAACGAGGGGAAGAGCCGTGGGTCCCGGACCTCCAGGGTTCTGAGAAAGAAGTGCTCCCGAGCTGCCTGCAGAGGTGAGGACTTGGTTAAAGCAAGTCAAAAACTGTCCGTGAATACAGGAAACATTTGGGATGCCCTACAAAGACCCTGTGAGCTCTCCAAGTTCAGGATTGTTCCCTGCAGATGTGGAATAATTAGGCAGATGTCACTTATGGCTTCCCACCTATCCTGACTAACAACTGTCAGCAGATCCCTACCTGATCCCACTTTCCCCTGCATGTTCTGGTGAGATGCAGACCAAAACAGATCCCTTCCTCTCTCCTCTGGGGAGAATCAGCTCCTGATAGGTTTGATCTCTCCTGCACATATTTTGGTTTGTTCATCCCTTTTAAAATTCCTGTCTCTGACATTTCCTTTCTCTCAGGCACAGGGAGTGACCTGTGCCTGGAGTCTCTCTGTCTCCCATCAGGTGATAGGATGGTGCGTGAGAATGAGGAGCAGAAATCCCAGCAGGAAGATGCTGAGCAAGGAGAACCATATGAGACATTATCAGGAAGACCCAAAGGGAATGTTTCCAGGAGTTGTGCACTCCGAGAAAAGTAAAGCCTCTGAGACTCAGCAGAGGCCAGAGGAGAACTTCAGTAGCCTCTCAGACCTTATTACACATGAGAGAATCAACTTGGAAGAGACGCACTACACATGTCATGAGTGTGGGGAAAGCTTCAGTCAGCGCTCACACCTTATCACACACCAGAGAATCCACACAGGAGAGACGCCCTACACATGCGCTGAGTGCGGGAAAAGATTCCGTCAGCGCTCAAACCTTATCACACATCAGAGAATGCACACAGGAGAGAAGCCCTACACATGCTCTGAGTGTGGGAAAAGCTTCGCTCACCGCTCTGTCCTTATCACACATCAGAGAATCCACACAGGAGAGATGCCGTACACATGCGCTGAGTGCGGGAAAAGCTTCAATCACCGCTCAAACCTGATCAGACATCAGAGAATCCACCCAGGAGAGACACACTACACATGCCAGGAGTGCGGGGAAAGCTTCAGTCAGCGCTCACACTTTATGACACATCAGAGAAGCCACAAGGAGAGACGCCCTACACCTGCTCTGAGTGCGGGAAAAGCTTCAGTCTGCGCTCACGCCTTATCAGACATGAGAGAATCCACACAGGAGGGACGCCCTACACCTGCGCTGAGTGCGGGAAAAGCTTCTGTGATCGCTCAAACCTTATCACACATCAGAGAATCCACACAGGAGAGAAGCCCTACACATGCTCTGAGTGCGGGAAAAGCTTCAGTCTGCGCTCACGCCTTATCAGACATGAGAGAATCCACACAGGAGAGACGCCCTACACATGCGCTGAGTGCGGGAAAAGCTTCGCTCGCCGCTCTGCCCTTATCACACATCAGAGAATCCACACAGGAGAGACGCCTACACATGCGCTGAGTGCGGAAAAGCTTCGCTGCCGCTCTGCCCTTATCACACATCAGAGAATCCACACAGGGAGCTGCCCTACACATGCACTGAGTGCGGAAAAGCTCAATCATCGCTCAAACCTTATTAAACATCAGAGAATCCACACAGGCGAGCTGCCCTACACGTGCTCTGAGTGCGGGAAAAGCTTCACTCATCGCTCAAACCTTATTACACATCAGAGAATCCACACAGGGGAGCTGCCCTACACATGCGCTGAGTGTGGGAAAAGCTTCGATCAGCGCTCACACCTGATCAGACATCAGAGAATCCACACAGGAGAGAAGCCCTACACGTGCTCTGAGTGCGGGAAAAGCTTCAGTCACTGCTCTGCCCTTATCACACATCAGAGAATCCACACAGGAGAGAAGCCCTACACATGCGCTGAGTGCGGGAAAAGCTTTAGTCGGCGCTCTGCCCTTATCACACATCAGAGAATCCACACAGGAGAGAAGCCCTACACGTGCACTGAGTGCGGGAAAAGCTTCAGTCAGCACTCACACCTTATCACACATCAGAGAATCCACACATGAGAGATTCCCTACACGTGCTCTGAGTGCGGGTAAAGTTTCACTGAGCACTCAGACTTTGTCAGACATCGTAGAATCCACAGTGGAGAGAGACCCTATACTTGCTCTACATTTGGGAAAAGCTTCAATCAGATGTCATTCCTATTAGATATCAGAAAATCGAAATGGGAGAGAACTGTAAGAAATGCCTTTATTAGGGCTTCCAAAGATTTGTTTAAAAAAATCACATTTGCTAATTCCAATATAGTGAACTTTGCACCATCTTCACTGTGGTCTCTCAGCTCTGCCAGATGAGTTGCCTGCTTCTGCCTTTGCAGCTCACCCTTCTTTGGGGTCAGTCCTGTGATCTTTTCTATCAGCTTCTTTCCTTTTGACTTGTAGGAGCGTGTGTCCCTCCAGCCAGGAATTTCATCAGCTCCAGGTGCGGGAGAGAGGGTTGATGCCAACAAGCTACCGTGAGGCAAAAGTTACCTGTGCCTTACATCCACTAGGACTGTACATGGAATTGGGTGCTCAAGTTAGTGATTTTGGTGTAAAAAGACAATTATAGTTGTAGAGCAGAAGCAGCCCAGGGAGTGAACCTAACAGACAATGATCAAGTGATCTCTCTCCTGCCATCCATCTCCACTCTCTGACAAACAGAGGCTAGGGACACCATTCCTTACCCATCCTGGCTAATAGCCATTAATGGACTTAACCACCATGCATTTATCTGTTTCCTAGAGACTGGCTCCATGGGGGTCCCTCACAAACTGGAGATTGTTACTGTGGGTTTGTCTTTAGTATAGCTTATGTGCAAAAATTGGTCCTGCTAGTGAAGGCAGGGGGCTGGACTTGATGACCTTTCAAGGTCCCTTCCAGTTCTAGGAGATTGGTATATCTCCAATTATTACCTTTATTTATTACCTAACTGAGCCTCCTGGAGGTTTGAAACCTGTTCAGTCTGATCCATCTGGTGACAGTTGAATTCTAGGCATGGAAAACACGAGCTTCAAGAGGCAGAATTTTATTGCGTACCTGAGATTTTGTCCCTTAGAATCATTGGGGACGTTAGGGTTGGTCCTTTTTGTTTCACCTCTTCCTCCATCCATCCCTCCCTC
Organism: Mauremys reevesii; assembly: GCF_016161935.1. Lineage (NCBI taxonomy): Eukaryota > Metazoa > Chordata > Testudines > Geoemydidae > Mauremys > Mauremys reevesii. Next base: position 32,378,155 of record NC_052636.1, on the reverse strand, counting down.
TTTTCTCTTTATCTCTTGCTTCCTTTGTTCTTTCTCCTGTTACCCTCCCAACATCAGATTTCTTTCTCCTGCTGATAACAGCTCACGTTAACTGATCACTCGTTATAGTGTGTATGGCAACACCCATTTTTTCATGTTCTCTGTGTGTATATATATCTTCCTACTGTATTTTTAACTGCATGCGTCCGATTAAGTGGGTTTTAGACCACAAAGCTTATGCTCAAATAAATGTTTTAGTCTCTAAGGTGCTACAAGTACTCCTTGTTCTTTTTGCAGATAAATTAGTGGAGGTTAAGTCCATTAATGGCTATTACCCAGGATGGGTAAGGAATGGTGTCCCTAGCCTCTGTTGGTCAGAGGGTGGAGATGGATGGCAGGAGAGAGATCACTTGATCATTACCTGTTAGGTTCAGTCCCTCTGGAGCACCTGGCATTGGCCACTGTTGGCAGTAGGATATGGGGTTGGATGGACCTTTGGTCTGACCCTGTATGGCCATTCTTATGTTCTTATGAAGGAGGGGCAGAGCCGTGACAGAGTTTCTGTAGTGTAGTGGTTATCACATTTGCTTAATACGCAATAAGTCCTTGGTTTGAAACCAGGCAGAAAGATGATGGCTTCCTTTTCTCAGCTCCGAGTGGCCTGTCCCTGCTGTTGTAGTAGCAGCAGTGTTTTCTATGCTCAAAAGGTCTGTTATACTTCCCCCCCCCCTCGCTTTTGTCTCCTCTCCCCCTCTGAATGCCTGTGAAGTGGCTTTCCCCCTCCCCCTCCCGCTCCCTCCTGGAATGCTCCTGGGATGAATGGGCTGGTTGAAGAGCAGAAGATCTCCCAGGTAGACAAGGTGTCTGGGACTCTCATTAGGCAGCACTCACACACCCAGAGCAGGGACACTGCATTGACACTGGCTGAGGTGGAGTGTGACCCACCAGATGCAGCCAAGTCATCTCCAGTCGCAGGCCATGAGGAGCAGGACCTTAAAAGGGGAAGGGGCCCTGTGCTCAGGAGTCACTCACAAGCTTGTACCTCCAGTGAATGCCCTTCGCCCGACCGCCTGGCCAGTGGTTCGCTGCGTTACATTCCATCGCGCCTCGGGAAGACTTACCTTCATCGCACCGTCCATCGCGCGCTGGGGACACTTACCTTAAAGGATCCTGACATCTCGAGTGCTGAGCCAGTCCTGGGAGCGTGAGTATGACACCCTCCCCCATCCCTTCTTTTGAGCTTAGCTGTCAGTATAATCATGGGTGCCAGGAACATTCACAGTCAGGGGCTCTGCTCCACCAATATTTGGAGCTAGGTTTCTCCCCTACTTGGAGTGCCCCCCCAGGGCTGGAGCTTCCCCCCCCCCGCCCCGCCCGGTTAGAACCGGGTGGTCCTGGAGGGACAACGAGTTGCAAAAGGGCTTTTAAATTTAACAAAGCTCTAGCAGCTCCTGCTCTTCCCCGGCCCCAGCTCACCTCACTCCGCCTCCTCTTCTCAACGCTCCTCGGCTTCTCCTCCCCCTCCCCAGCTTCTCGCGAATCAGCTGTTCGCGCGGGAAGCCTGGGAGGGCTGAGAAGAAAGCAGAGGCTTCTTGCAGGTGAGTTTGAGCTGGGGCGCGGCTGGAGGGCGGGGGCGCCAGCGGGGAGAGGGCTCCAGGAGTCCGCGCCGCCCAGCGGGGAGGTCGCAGCCGGACCCTGGGGAGGGCCGGCTCGGCTCCTGACCCCTGGGTCCAGCTGCGACCTCGCCGGGCAGGGCGGTGCGGCGGGCTCCTGCCCCAGCCCCCGCTGCGAGCTCGGCTGGGCGGTGCGGGTCCTGCCCGGCCCCGGGTTCCTGCCCGGCAGCGCAGCTCCGGGCCAGGCTTCAGCCCCCGGGGTCCGGCCCCGACGTTGGCCGGGTGGCTCCGGTACCAGCCCTCACCCAGCTGGCCCTCCCCCTCCAGGTAGCACGGTAAGGGAGCAGGCAGGGGATGTTGGATACAGGGCAGGGGAGTTGGTGGGTGGATTAGTGTCGGGGCAGTCAGAGGGCAGGGAACAGGGGGATTGAACGGGGGCAAGGGTACCAGGGGGCAGCCAGAAAGGAGCAGGGGTTGGATGGGGTGGGGGGGGCAGTCAGGGGCAAGGGTTCCAGGGACAGTCAGGGGACAGAGAGAAGGGGTGGTTGGATGGGGTAGGGGTCCCCGGGTGCCATCAGGAAAGAGAAGGGGTTGGATGGGGTGGCAAGGGGCAGACAGGGGACAGGTAAGGGGGGTGGATAGGGCACAGGTCCCGGAGGATGGGCTGTCAAGGAACATGGGGGGGTTGGATGGGGCAGGACCCCCTGTGGGGGGCACGACCCCCTCCTAGGGTGAAAAGGAGGGAACCAGTTGTTAGTATTTTGGCAGCTCATCCCTGGACTACAGTATAACAGCAGTGCAAGCTGCTGGTGCTGTAGCACCTCAGGAGGGGGAGGGGAGTGGAGGAGGCCGTGCCATGCTTGGCAGCCCTCCCCTCCCCTGCCCCTACCTGGAGGAGACGCATCCCAGGATACATCCCATCTACTGTTCACCCACCTCCACTAGGTCTGGAACCCTGCCAAAGAAGGAAAGAGGATTGGTTTGGGATGATTTGTTCTTGACAAATCCATGCTCCCTGTCCTAAGAACCAAATTCTCCTGTAGGTGCTTGTTTGTATTCTTTGTATTGCAGTATCTCTCCAGCTGTGGAAGTGAGGCTAGCTAGTCTGCAAGTCCCAAGGGTCTCTTTGTTCCCCTTTCAAAGATAGGTCCTGTCTTGTTCATGGATGGGAAGAAGTTCTTTTTCAGGGATCTCAGACGAGAACTGGGGCACAACACCTGGTTTGTTAAGGCCACAAAAATGGAGGCAGGAACCTCTTCTCTCCTGCTGGCAAAGAACCCCAGGTACCTAAAAGACAGAGACTCACATCCCTGAATGGGCTTTAGAAAAAGCAGTGGTTAAAAGTTTGGCCCCAACCATTTCTTATTTCCGCAGACTAGACATTTTAGCAAACTTTAGAATTCCTTGGGGCTAAACACCGTGAAACTCCCTTTCTCCTTCACAGAGGGCTTTAACGCCCCTTATCTCACTCAGGCTCACGACTGCCCAGAGCTCGAGAACTGTCCCTGTTCCCACTGGACAGATGGGGAGGAGCCTGAGGTCCAGAGAAGGGAAATGACCTACCCAAGGGCCTACACCGCAAGGCAGTGGCAGAGCCAGAAAGAGAAGCCACCAGTTCCGACTCCTGACAGACAAAAACTCCAGAGGCAGGGATAGATCCCAGGAATCGAGATGGTGGGTAAATTTCATTCAAACCGTTTCTGTCAGAAAATCCCATTCAGACTAAACCAGTTTGTTTCTCGAAATCATAACAAGTGGGATGAAAGTTCTTTGCAAAAAGATTTTGTTGCAAAACAAAAGCATCTCCTGTTTGTCACAGTGTGTTAGATTGTCTCGTCACACACAAAGAGGAGACACTTAGATCTCAAAAATTAGATAAGATGCTTCAGTCTGAGCTAAGTCGTTGCTGCTCTTAACAATTAAAAAATAAAAAAATACAAATAAAATAGACTGTTTCAGCTATTCTATTATGTCATAATCTGCTCTGAGTAAACGTGATAGGACACCTCATATTATGCACTACTCCTAGTGACACTCTCCAATGGATCCCCATCCTCCACCCTCCGTGAGGTAGGTAGAAGAGGATCATTATTATCCCTACTTGAAAGAGGGAGAAGCTAAGGCTGAGAAAGGAGAATTGACTTGTTTGAGGTCACACAGCCAATCAGTGGCAGAGTTGGGAACAGGATCCAAGAGCCCTGATTTTCAAACTAACCATCGGATCTTGAATTTCAGACATTGAATGACCTGAATAAAGTGCTCTGATGAGCTCCAGAGCAACAACAGTGCACAGGAATTATCCAGCAAGTATTTGAGGAGAACTGCAATGTTAGAAGACTAACACATTTATTTTAGCATGAGCTTTCGTGAGCTGCAGCTCACTTCTTCGGATGCATCTCACGAAAGCTCATGCTAAAATAAATTTGTTAGTCTTTAAGGTGCCACAAGTACTCCTGTTCTTTTTGCGGATACAGACTAACACGGCTGCTACTCTGAAACCTGCAATGTTAGAGAGAATCATGAACTGCTCAGAGACCATTAATGTAGAGAAGCAGCAAAATTCGTCAAACATAGAACTGGTTCTGACTTATTTCCTTGGTCTTGAAAGAGAACAACAAGGACCTGAGTCTCCTCCCTGTCAATAACCCCCTGCTCAGCCAATCAGGGTAGAGACTGAGGAAGGGAGGCTGAGGGTTCTCACCAGAGAGCCCAAAGGATGGCCCAGGTCACTGGTGGGGATCAAATAAAATTCTGCCTCCTTAAGCTCGTGTTTTCCATGCCTAGAATTCAACTGTCACCAGATGGATCAGACTGAACAGGTTTCAAACCTCATGGAGACTCTTACCTTCTAAACAGGGACTGCTGTTTTCTAGTAAAAACACTAAAAGGGAAGGAGAAAACTCAAAAGAGGTTCCTCCTGGCGCTCACGTCCGTGAACCCGAATACTCCCTCAGTCCTCAAAGAGAAACCTGGAGAAGGAGACTTGCTGCAGCAAAGCCACAGGGGTCTCTGAGGTTTCCCTGGCCCCTCGCCCCTGTCCTGCCTGGCTGATGTCAGCATCTCTCTGTGAGGTCACCACCTCCCCACCACCTTGGACCAATAGGCTGAGGTCCTGCCAAAGGCCTTTGTGATGTCACTGCCCCTCCCTTGCTGTGCCAATGTCCTGCCCCTGGCCAGGCACTTTGGAGGTTTGAGCTACTCCCTGTGGATCACCCCACTCACGGAGCACTCGTTCTAGACAGAACTGACACCAACTTGTCTGGCTGGGGTGTTCCCTGGAAGCAGAGCACAAGTTTGAAATACGGGCAGCATAGATCCTATAATCATAACGTCAACTACAAAAATGATACACATCTAGAGGTAGCATCATTATAATCAGCCAATCAGAACCTCTCCATAGACCCCTTACACGACAACCTTTCTACAATATTGGCTGCAAATATAGAACCGTGGTCGCAGCAGTGATCTATACAGTTACAGATTATGTCAATAACATTACAAGAGGTGACACGGCATCAGTGAGACTGATACTGGAATACTGCCTCCAGTTTTGGTGTCCTCATGTGAAAAAGATGTTATGAAATTGGAGCTGGGGCAGCAAAGAGCCACCAAATGTTCTGAGGGCCGGAGAAAAATGCCTTCTAGTGAGCTATTGAAAGAGCTCAACCTGTTTAGCTTATCAAAAGAAGATTGAAAGGTGACTTCACTGAAGTGTTGAAGTGCCTTAATGGAGAGAAAAGATTGGGTATTAAAGGGCTCTTTAATTGAGCAGAAAAGGGCCTAACAAGACCCAATGGCTGGAAGATGAAAAGAGACAAATTCATATTACAACTAAGGCACAAATATTCAACAACAAGGATGATTCACCACAGGAACAAGCTACCAAGGAAAGTGGTGGATTCGCCATCTCCTGATGTCATTTCATGAAGACTAGATGCCTTTCTGGAATGTGTTTGCCCCAAAAGTAGCTCTTGTGTCCTACAGGAGGCCTGTGATACGCAGGGGGTCAGATTAGATGCTCTAATGGTCTCTTCTGGCCATGAAGTCGACTAATTTCTGAAAAACTGAATGTAGCATTGGGAGCAGCGTCTGATGTTTTCCTGTCTAGCCGGCTTGCTGCCTGGACCGAACACTCCTTGAGTGGGGTGATCCCCAGGAGTAGCTCAAACCTCCAAAGTGCCTGGCCAGGGGCAGGACATTGTACAGCAAGGGAGGGGTGGCAGTGACATCACAAAGGCCTTTTGCAGGACCTCAGCCTATTGGTCAAAGGTGGTGGGGAGGTGGTGACTTCACAGAGAGATGCTGACATCAGCCAGGCAGGACAGGGGCGAGGGGCCATGGAAACCTCAGAGACCCCTGTGGTTTTGCTTCAGCAAGTCTCCTTCTCCAGGTCTCTCTTTGAGGACTGAGAGAGTATTTGGGTTCCCGGACGTGAGCGCCAGGAGGAACCTCTTTCGAGTTTTCTCCTTCCCTTGTAGTGATTTTACTGGAAAACAGCCGTCCCGGTTTAGAAGGTAAGAGCCTCCTGGAGGTTTGAAACCTGTTCAGTCTGATCCAGCTGGTGACAGTTGAATTCTAGGCATGGAAAACACGAGCTTAAGGAGGCAGAATTTTATTCTGCACCTGGGATTTTGTCCCTTAGACTCACTGGGGACATTAGGGTTTGTTCTTTTTGTTTCCCCTTTTCCTCCCTCCCTCCCTCCTTCCTTTCTCTTCATCTCTTCCTTCTTTTGTCCTTTCTCCTGTTCACCTCCCAACACCAGGAGGGTGTGTGTGTGTGTGGCAGGGGAGTGCTCTGCAGCTCCCACTGTGGGAGGTCCACCCAAAACTGTGGGGCTGAAATAGAGCTCGGGCAGTGATCCCCACCAGTGAGCTGGGCCATCCTTTGGGCTCTCTGGTGAGAACCCTCCGCCTCCCGTCCTCAGTCTCTCCCCTGATTGGCTGAGCAGGGGGTTATTGACAGGGAGGAGACTCAGATCCTTGTTGTTCTCTTTCAAGACCAAGTAAATAAGTCAGAACCAGTTCTCTGTTTGATGAATTTTGCTGCTTCTCTGCATTAATTGTCTCTAAGCAGCTCACGATTCTCTCTAACATTGCAGTTTTCCTCAAATACTTGCCGAATATTTACTGTCACTGCTGTTAGTCTGGAGCTCATCAGAGCACTTTATTCAGGTCATTCAATGTCTGAAATTCAAGATCCGATGGTTAGTTTGAAAATCAGGGCTCTTGGGTCCTATTCCCAACTCTGCCACTGGATGGGTGTGTGACCTACGACAAGTCAATTCTCCTTTCTCAGCCTTAGCTTCTCCCTCTTTCGAGTAGGGATAATAATGATCCACTTCTACCTACCTCACAGTGGGTGGAGGCAGGGCTGGCTATAGATTTTTTTGCCACCCAAAGGAAAAAAAAATTTAGCTGCTCCCACCCACACCCTCCTGCTGCCCAACACCTGGGCTCCCCCGCCATTTGAACCCTCTACTACCCCAGTCCTGGGCTCTCCCCCCCCACACACACACCCTGTCACCCTAACTCTGGGCTCTGCCCCTGTCCTGCACCCTCCTGCCGTGGGCTCTCCCACACACACACCCCACGTTGCCCCAGCTCTGTGCTCCCCTCCCCACCAGTGCTCCCCACCCACACACCCTCTGCTGCCCCAGCCCTGGGCTCCCCTCCCCACCTGGACCCTATGGGGGGCGCAATTTTATATTTTTGCGTTGGGTGCAAAAATAGCTAGTTACGGCTCTGGGACCCCATATTGCGCTAGGTGCTGTACAATCCCTGGCCAACACTGGGACACCCAGGGGGTTCCCCTCAATTTTCCTTAGCCTCTACTGCCCAACTTCTTCTGAGTCCATCTGGATCACCCCCCCCCCGCCGCAAAAACCCACCTTTCCAAACAGTTCTCCTTTCCCTGCCCCCTAATTCCGCTTTCACACCCTGGGCCCATCTCCTCTGTTTGTTCTCCCCGGGTGATCAGAGACGGAGGCAACTTCAGCCACTGGAGCCAGCCCCAGCGAGTGCTGCAGCCCGCCCGGGGGGTGTTTGCAGACACAGGAAGGGAGCAGCTGGTAGCAGGGGTTCTGGGAAGGAGACAGGAGAACAAATCGCAGAGACCTAACATGGGGCAGCTCTTGGGGGCAGGGCTCTGGCACAGGCCGGGGGTGGGGCAGCTCCAGGGGGTGGGGCTCTGGCACAGCCTGGGGCAGGCAGCTCATGGGGCGGGGAGCTTCTGGGGCAGGGCTCTAGCACAGGCCGGGGCGGGACAGCTCCTGGGGTGGGGCTCTGGCACAGCCCAGGGCGGGGCAGCTCTTGGGGCAGGGCTCTGGCACAGGCCGGGGTGGGGCAGCTCCAGGGGTGGGGCTCTGGCACAGCCCGGGGCAGGCAGCTCATGGGGCGGGGAGCTCCTGGGGCAGGGCTCTAGCACAGGCCAGGGCGAGGCAGCTCCTGGGGTGGGGCTTTGGCACAGCCCGGGTGGGGCAGCTTCTGGGGCGGGGCTCTGGCACAGCCCGGGGTGGGGCAGCTCTTGGGGTGGGGCTCTGGCACAGCCCGGGTGGGGAGCTCCAGGGGTGGGGCTCTGGCACAGCCCGGGGTGGGGAGCTCCAGGGGCGGGGCTCTGGCACAGCCCGGGCGGGGAGCTCCTGCGGGCGGGGCTCTGGCACAGGCCGGGGCGGAGCAGCTCCTGGGGCGGGGCTCTGGCACAGCCCGGGTGGGGCAGCTCCTGGGGCGGGCACAGCCCGGGGCGGGGCAGCTCCTGGGGGCGGGGCTCTGGCACATTGTGACGCAGGAGGCCGGGCTCAGCAGCTGCTCCCTGGTGGCCACATGCTGCCAGCAGCGCTGGAGCCGCCCGGGCCGGAGCGGAGCCACTGTTCTCAGCTGCCGCAGGAGCTGCCCCGGCCCGCTGGGCTCCAGGTGGGGACAGAGCCTGGGGCCCAGGGCTCCTGGGTGCGGCTGGCGGGGCGGGAGGAAGGGGAGACAGTCTGCTCAGAGAGAGGAGGCTCCCAGAGTCCTGACTGGCTTTGTATGGAGTTGTTCCAAAGCATCACAGCAGCCCCTTCCATACCATGCACTTCCCAGAAGTCCGCACAGGCACTGACACTCCGTCCTCTGGCCTTTGTCTCTTTTCCAGGCATTAGGAGGCCACCCGATCTCTCTGTTCTCCAACACCTTCAGTTGGCACCTTGCAGGAGAGTGGCCCAGGCCATCAGTTACCAGGAGACAGGGTTGCAGCCATTCTCTGTGCAGACAGCTCACACTGTCCCTCTAGGGCTCTACAACAATCACACCCCCTTATCCCACCATCTAGATCTTTGAGAAATGCAGAGAGGAAACTGAGGCACCCACACAGTATTCAGAGAAAACATTAAGAACATTCCCACTTTGTAACACCTGTATACGACCAGTTATATACTTTAAAGGGGTGTAAAATAATCAAGTATCGTGCTAAACAAAATGATACTCCAAACTGACCACCAAATTTAAGTTGCATGTTTTTCCCCTCAGGTGAGGGTTCTGGGGTGGGGCTGGGGATGAGGGGTTCCCAATGCAGGAGCGTGCTCGGTGCTGGGGGTGCAGGCTTTGGGGTGGGGCAGGGCTGAGGATGAGGAACTTGGGGTGCAGACAGGCTGCCCCAGGGCTAGGGCCAGAGAGGACTCCCCATCACCACCACTGGCAGCAGCAAGCTCCAGGGGAGGAACCCCTCCTCTCCTCCCCTGCCCCCCACAGCACACTCACTCTGCACCACAGTCACTGCACATGCTCCTAGGGCCCCTCTCAGGTCCAGAAAGCTCACTCCCCTCCCCTATGATGGGTACTGGGTGTGTGGGGGGGTGGTTGCCATCACAGGTGCCTTTCATATTGCTGCCCCTCACCATAACTTCACTGTGGATGGGGGATGGGGCTGCCCTTTGCCCAGCATGGGGCAGAAGTGGGGTCTGCAGGGTGGTGGCTGGCTATGGGGCTGGGGAGCAGGGTGTCATAAAATTCACCCAAGCCCCAGCTGCTCAGGTCTAGGAAGCCTCCCTCTCCCATCCCTCCTGTGGCGGGTGGGTTGATGGGTGCTGGGGGAGGGGGCATTGCCTTCACATGTGGCTTCCTGCCTCCCCTGTGCAGCCTGCTGCGCTTCACTGGGGGTAGGAGTGGGGGCTTCCTCATCCCCAGCGTGGGGCAGGAGTGGGGGCTGGGGGGAATCATAGGGTCAAACACTCACAGAAGCCCCAGCAGCTTCTTAGGACAAGGGAGCATGGATTTGTCAAGAACAAATCATTCCAAACCCAGCCTCTTTCCTTCTTTGGCAGGGTTCCAGACCTAGTGGAGGTGGGTAAACAGTAGATGGGATCTATCTCGGGGTTACTAAGGCTTTTGACACAGTCCCGCAGGACATTCTCACAAGCAAACCAGGGAAATGCGGTCTAGATGCAATCAGTGTCATGTGGGTGCAGAGCTGGTTGAAAGCCCAGACTCCAAGGGCCCTTCTCCATGTTTGGCTGCCCAACGGAGAGGGTGCACCTAGTGGGTCCTGCAGGGATCAGTCCGGGGTCCAGTACTATTCAATAGTTTCATGAATGATTTGGAAAATGGAGTGGAGAGCATGCTTCTAAAATTTGCAGCTGACACCAACCACTTTGGAGCTCAGGATTGGAATCCAAAACGCCCGTAACAAATTGGAGACTTGGTCTTCTTGAGCCAAACCCCATGGCTGGGCCCCTCTCTCTCTAGACTGGGCTGAAGTGAAACCCCAGAGCCAGACACTCCTCCTCCTGGGCAGCGCACTCCGACTTGGAATGGTCAGATGCTGCTTAGCGCTGTCAGAGCAGCTTTGGCTGGGGGATTCTCCCAGCACGTTCCAATAGCGGGAAGGTACGAAATCCCCATTTGCCTGCTGGGGACGGAGCCCTAGAGGGGGGAGCAACTTGCCCAGAGTCCCACCGGAAAGGAAAACAACCAGCAGTGGAACCAGTAGGAAACCCAGCAATGGAACTCAGGAGTCCTGGGGGTGTGCTAGGGTGACCAGATGTCCCAATTTTGGGGTCTTTTTCTTATCTAGGATCCTATTACCCCCCCCACTCCCTGTCCCGATTTTTCACACTTGCTGTCTGGTCACCCTCGGGTGTGCACATGTGGGGTCCCAGCTGCTCCTGCCCCCTCATTGAAGCCGGTGTGCAGGGTTACTGCCCTGGGAACTGCAGGGCAGGGTCTGGCTGGAGGCAGGGCAAGGGGTGCGGGGCTGGCTGGAAACGGGGGTGTGTGGGGCAGGCTGGCTGGTTTCAGGCAGGGCAAGGGGTGCGGGGCTGGCTGGAGACAGGGGTGTGTGGGGCAGGCTGGCTGGCTTCAGGCAGGGACACGGGGGGGTGCATAAGGGGTTGGTAGGGCTGGAGACAGAGGAGTGCGGGACTGGCTGGCTTCAGGCATGGGGGTGCGGCAGGAGTTGGCTGGAGACAGGGCAGGGGGTGTGGCAGGGGCTGGCTGTGGGCAGGGGGTGAGGGGCTGGCTGCAGGCAGAGCAGGGAGGATGCGGCTGGTGCGGGCAGGGCAGAGGGTGCAGGGCTGGCTGCAGAGAGGGGCTGGCTGCGGGCAGGGCAGGGGGTGCAGGGCTGGCTGCAGACAGGGGTTGGCTGCGGGCAGGACAGAGGGTGCGGGGTTGGCTGCAGACGGGCTGGCTGCGGGCAGGGCAGGGGGTGCAGGGCTGGCTGCAGAGAGGGGCTGGCTGCAGGCAGGGCAGGGGATGCAGGGCTGGCTGGAGGCAGGGGCTGCCTGCAGGGAGGGCAGGGGGTGGAGGGCTCACTGAAAATGTACTGAGAGGTATTTTACGGTGAAGATAACACCATGGTTACCAGTTGACTGGCACATCCTGGGTTAAAGAAAGGAAGGGATCTGGAGTTAATAGTCTGAAGTATTTGTGTTACCAACCCTGTCACTGTCTGACCCCCCTTCAGTGCGGAGCAGGTGTGTGCGTTGCTGTGTGGAACGCACAGACTCCTGCAGTGCAGGGGCAGCTGTTTCCATGGCAGAGAGCCTGGCACTTAGGAGACTTTCTACACTTGCTGTTTTGAAGCAATTCAGTAAAATAACGGTGGAGCTACAATGTCCAATCCAAAATTTCAGCCCTGGTGCAAAAACGCTATTTTAGGATCTAAACAGGAGGCTTCCAGCGCTAGGACACCTGACCAGGGAGCTCAGTGGGGGCGTAACAGCTGCTGACTCTGAGGGTCCTGGGCTAAATCCACTTGCAGGTGGAGGCGTTTCGATTTATTTGATCGATAATGAGGAAGGCGAAGATTTAATCGCAGGTATTTTTAGTAAATGTCATGGACAGATCACGGGCAAAACCCAAAAGCTCATTGCCCATGACCCGGCCATGACTTATACCATAAATACCCCTCATTGAGTCTTGGGGAGGGAGGCCCAAGGGGTCCGTGGCACCAGCTGTGGGCGCAGGGAGTCCAGGGGCCGTGGCACCATGTACTGGGGGAGAAGCCCCGGGGACCCACTGCCACTCCAGAGGCTGCCAGATGAGGGGAGCCCCAGAGGCCAGCCCTGCTCTGGCCACCTCGGGACAGGTGCCAGGAGCCACTGAGCTGTGGCTGCTCCTGCCACCCTTGGAACCACTGCTCAAGCTGCCCCCAGGCCAGCTGCTGGGGCAGCCACGGAGTCAGCCGCAGTGGCCACTGCAGAAGCCACAGAATCTATGACTTGTGCAGCCTCCGTGACACAGAGGGATCCCTAATAAAGAGACAAACCCCTCCCTGCTGTGACTGCAGTTCCTGGAAGGAAAGAGAAGAACAGAAAGTGAAGAGAGAAGGAAAGAGAGAGATTCCTGTCACCTCTCTCCCCTGCTCCCTCCCCCTTGTATTCTGTAACCCCATCTCACTGGGTTCCCTGTGCTGGTGCCATGGGGGTGACACTAGAGTTCTGGGGCTTTGGGGGGAGGGGAAGGGGGCTCTTCACTTCTCAGCATTTCACACAAATTTGTCTTTGGGCTGAAGTTTCTCCTGTGGGGCCTCTCAGTCAGAGCTGTACCCCACCCCCTTCAGTGGGGGTGTGTGTAAATTGCAGAGCAGGCAGAGAAGTCGCCCATAAAGGGTCATATTGTTCTGGTGACTGGTTCTGACGGGGTCACCCGTCCTCTGACACAGGCTCACGTGCAGAACATGGGAGCTCTGGCTTGTCCTAAATGCTGTAGAGTGTGAGTTCCTGGAAAGGGCAGGGGAGAGGGAGCAAGAGGAGAAAGGCAGAGACATTGGAGATGAGGAATTGGGGGGAGAAGAAGGAGAGAACAGAGAGACAATAAATGATTGAAGCAGAACAGGTGTCCCAACTCCATCTTGCTCATCACAGGTGTTCAGAGAGACAGGTAGTTGCAGGTTTTCCAGTGTCAAGTCTGAACTTTGATTCTAACAATGTGCGTTGAAATATCAAGGGGATCTCCACATACCTGATCTCTTCCCTCTCCCCTTTTTTGTATTAATTTTTATTTTGACGTGTTTGGCTTAACCGTGATCGTCTCTTTCCCGACCTGTATTGCAACTTGGGGTTTATGTTTATTTTGCCTCCCTTTTGTTCATGTCATTATAATTGTAACAGCAAAGGAACCTGCAGGAGCAAAAACTGACTCAAAACTTCATTTCCCCGTCATGCCGGAACATCCTACAAACAGCTCACGCAGCTGGAATCATAACACGCAAGGCCAGGGGATGGGAGATGCAGGTTTCCAAGTGTTCTGTCTTTCTCAGATGACACATTCCAGCCCCTTGTGTGCCTCCATCCTGTATGACCTGCTGGACTTCGACACATTTATTGTTTCATTCTATAGATAATGTGATTGTAACACAATGTGACTGAAATTGTACCACTTCCAGCTGAGGAAACAACAGAAGAGAAAAGCCATTATTGCATTGGCTGGGAATCAAACCCAGATGAAGTGCTTAGAAAGCACCCATGCACACCACTATACCAATGCATCTGGCAGGAGTAGCTTTCCTGCAAGCTGTGAGTGCTGGCAGAGGGAGTGACATATGACCACAGAGTTAGTGAGCAGGGTGGATGGGCTGGAAGCTGCCTGACAGCTGGGAGCAGAGTTGCCATCCCAGAGTGACTGAAAGGGGGCAAAGGTGAAAACAGATCTCACTGGGAGCTGGCCCCACACCTGCCCCGCCCCTAGGAGAGGGGAACTGAAGCTCAACTTCAATCACAGAAAAATCTCCCCTGAGAAGGAAGGGGACAGCTTGTTTTAAAGACCAGGTTTGTGTTTGTTCCTGCTACATACGGAGGGGCTGGGTAGTGCTGATTCCAGCCCCCAGACTCTGGGAGGATAAGGAACAAATTCAGGCTGCCAGTGACCTGCAGGAGGGAGATGATCTTTTGACAGTGACGGACGCCTCGTCCTAAAGGCCTTTGTCTGCCCCCTTCCAGTGACTGTTCGGCACAGGAATGCAGCCCCCACTCCTGGGTCTCTCCTGGGGAAATAATGTTTCTGTGCAAAACGCCAAAGCTTTTAACAGAAAGGAAGAAAAGGAAATGGCCACATGATGGGACTAGGACATAAGGAATGAAACACACATGGGCGGCGAGTTATATACGACGTGGTGCCCGGGCACCAGCAATATTCAGAGCCCTGGGGCCCAGCTCCACCAAAGCTTGGGGCCGGGTCTCCTCTGGCCCCACCTGCCACCCCGTGCTTCCCCCGAGTGTCCCCCGGGCCCCCTTGCTGGCCCCATGCATGTCCCTGGGCCCCAGAGGGAGCAGAGCGTCCCTGCCTCTTCCATGCAGCTCCATGCTGCCTCCCTGCAGCAACTGCTGCCACAGGGTCCTAGTGCCCCCCCTTCCCAACTCACTGCCAGGGCAGACTGACTCTAAGCCTGCCCTTCCACCTCAGACCCTTCCCTTTTCCAGCGGGACCCTCCACCATCACAGCGCCCCCCCCTGCAGTCACCACTCCTGCCCCATGCTGGGCAAGGAGACAGCCCCATCCCCCACCCCCAGTGAGGCTATAGTCAGGGGCAACAGCAGGGGAGGAGGTGCATGCAGCACCCCCCGGCACCCATAATGGGGGAGGCGAGGGAGATTCCTGGACCTGAGAAGGGCCTTAGGAGCACCTGCAGTGACAGTGGTGGGAGTGAGTGTGCTGCTGGGGGGGGGGGGGTATGAGGGGTTCCTCCCCCAGAGCTTGCTGCTGCCAGCAGGGAAAGGGCTGGGGGGAGTCCTCCTTTCTGGCCCTTGTTCCGGAGCAGCCTGCCTGCACCCCAAACTCATCCCCAGCCCTGCCCCACCCCAGAGCCCACACCCCCAGTCAGAGTTTTCACCCCCCACCACATCCTCAACCCTCTGCCCGAGCCCTGAGCTCCTCCCAAACCTCCCATCCCCAGTCCCAGCCAGAGCCTTCATTCCCCCCCACACACCCCAACCCTCTGCCCCAGGCCTGAGCTCCTCCCACACCCCAAACCTCCCAGTCCCAGCCAGAGCCTTCATTCCCCCGCCGACACCCCAACCCTCTGCCCCAGGCCTGAGCTCCTCCCACACCCCAAACCTCCCATCCCCAGTTCCAGCCAGAGTCTTCAACCCCGCACACCCCAACCTTCTGCCCCAGCCCTGAGCCCTCCAACACCACAAACCCCTCATCTCCAGCCCCAGATAGAGCCCTCACACACCCCTGCACCCTAACCCTCTGCCCTAGTCCTGAGCCCTCCCACACCCCAAACACCTTATCCCCATCTCAGACACAGCCCTCATCCCCCTGCACCCTAACCCTCTGCCCCAGCCCTGAGCCTCTCCAACACCCCAAACCCCCCAGCCTCAGGCAGAGCCCTCACTCCCCACACCCCTACCCTCTGCTCTAGCACTGAGCCTCTCCCACACCCCAAACCCATCATTCCCAGCCCCAGCCAGAGCCCTCATCCCCCTGCACCCTAACCGTCTGCCCCAACCCTGAGCCCCCTCCTGCATCATGAACCCCTCATCCCCAGCCACACCCCAAACTCCCTCCCAGAACCTTGGGCAGGTGGGGGGCGGAGTTTGGGCAGGTTCTGGGCACCACCAAAATTTCTACAAACCTACCGCCCATGGAAACACAAGATGCTTCTCCCATGTGCATTGACTTTTCACCTTGTTTGTGGTGGTGCTGTATCCATGTTGGGCCCAGGGGTCCTCTGGGGCGCCGGGCATTAGCCACTTTCGGGAGAGTGGGCTAGATGAACTGGTCTGACTCAGTGTGGCTGTTCTTATGTTCTAACTGCTGGTTATGGAAGAGACGACCTTCCAGGCTACACAGAACTGAAGAAGGGTGCTGGGTTAGCTCCACAGCTTGTCTCTTTCACCAACAGAGGTTGGTCCTCTGCAAGCTCTTACCCTCACGCGCCTTGTCTCTCTTGGACTCTGAAAAGTGTTTTCTCTCCAGTCCCCTTGGAGAGACGTTAAGTTTCCCTTTGGGCAACTATCAGGCTGAAGCAATTGTATTGACTGTGACACTAGAATTGAAGATTTAATATTATAAATAAATGAGTCTAAACCTGAGATTCTGGTTTTCACATTGGTTTTTCTAACTCCGTTCCCAATTCTCTTCTAGAAAGGCCTCCAGGCTGCCTGCCCAGCCCAGCAAAAGTGGCAAGGAGAAAGCCCACACTGCTGCTCTTTCAGGTAGTTGAAGGCTGCTATCAAACCCCCCTCACTCAGTCAGTCCTCAGTCTGTGGCAGTGCCTGGGATTCTTCCGTCCTAAGTGCAGAACTCTGCTCTTCTCCTTCTTGAACCTCCTCAGATTTCTTTTGGCCCAACCCTCCAATTTGTCTAGGTCACTCTGGACCCAAACCCTGTCCTCCAGCGCTTGGATTCTTTACATGCTTTCACAGAGCAAAGAGCACATGTTCCATGATTTCATAGGGCAGAGTTTTGTGCTATCGGTAGCTTTCCCTGTGTGGATTTGACAGGTGGATCAACACAGAGACACATTGTGACCCTTCTCAGGGTGCTGAGGACTGTGAGTCTCCTTGTTGCCACCTGCCACAAGGAAGAGGGAGTTTTGCATTTGGCAGCTGGATGTTAGTGACCAAACTCACCAGCCTGCTGGAACTCAAGGACCCTCCTCTGAGCTACAGCAGCCACCTTAACCCTTGAGTTCCTTCAATGTGTCCCCCTCTGGGGTCCAGGCCGGATCACCAGATACTCGGTGAAATCCCAGATCCTCTCTTCCCCAAGTATTCCAGGTTACTAGTTGTTACTGTGGACCATTGCTACTGTATCTCACACAGCACCTGAGTACAGTTATCGAACAAGCAAAAAATTTATTTAACAATGGATAGAGATTTAAACAGACAAACGTGAGTGATGGAAACCAACTGTTACCAACTAAACAAAGGCAGAAAGTAATAGAATAGAAAGGCCAGCACAAAAAACAGAGAGAGGAACAATAAGATACTAAAAGGACAATGGTTGGAACTCTCCATTTCTCTCAGTCTTTGGATTGATGGGTACTAGAGCTGTAGCAACAGTTGAGGAACCACGGTAAATTAAATCTAATTAACTTTTCAAGATTAGCCATCATTTCCTGTATGACTAACAAAACACAAAAACAAGATGGCTTTCAGTTTTCCAAAATAATTCACATTATCACACAGTCTCTTACTCTTTATCCAATAACTTCACCTATAATTTCATTTTAACTGGTAACAATAACATATTCAAAGATCACAAATTCTTGTCATATATGTTAGTTTTCTTTTAATCCCCATTGCCAACAACTGAACCTTGGCTCAAGTTGTGGTTTTTTCCAACGTGAGTCCCAACACTTCTGTGAGTTCATATATCTCGGGTTCTTCTGCCATGTGTGTTGGTAGAAGGGGTCTTCTATGTCGCAATGTTTGCATCATGGAGAAAAATACCTCTTTTCACACTTTTTAATCTTTCAAAGTAGGAGGAGGTAGAGAAGTAATGTAAATACATAAAACACAAGAGAAAACTAAGGCCTTGTCTACACTAAAGACATTTATCGGGATAACAATATTGCTTAGGGGTGTGAAAAATCCACACAGCTGAGCAATGTAGTTACACAGCCCTAACCCTCTGTGTAGATAAGTGCTACATGAGCGGGAGAGCTTCTCCTGCCAACATAGCCACCGCCGCTTGCGGGGGCTGGACTAATCAAGTCTGATGAGAGAAATCTCTCCCATCGGCTTAGAGCATCTGTTATAGCAGTGCTACAGCAGTGCTACAGCAGCGCAGCTACATTGGTGCAGCTGTGCCAACATCAGCTTAATTGTGTAGCCACAGCGTCAGACACAAAACCATAGAATCAGGACTCAACATGCGTGTATCTGGAAGTCTGAAATTGCAGGCTGACAAATACGTTGCCTCATTGGTTACCATCATTTCTACAGCCTGAAAGTCCTTGTTACCCAATCAGGCAGCCAGTTTGGGATCCACAGGAAGGACTGTCCTATGAAGCACTCTCTTTGCATCCAAACAGTGAAGGATGACTGTTCTCAATCTAACCCTGGCATACTTTGGAAATGTAATCAGTGACACTGAACTAGGAAGTGGAGTTGTACAAACCATTTTCCTTGGGTCACCATAGCTTCCTTTACTGGGGTGGAAACCAAGAACTGGGTGTGGACTCTTTCAACCTCAGCTCTTTCCAAATCCTTGGTTTTGGATAGGGTAAATTTACACTTCTCTGAAGAATACTTTACAAAACCACTTAAAATCTCAGCAATGTTAATGAGGAGTGGCTTCCTGAAACATGCCCAGCTTTTCTTTAATTTGGTGGCACAGGTCCAGGAAGGGACTGGATACAGGCCTGGGATCAGAATCTTCGTTAGTTACCAGAGCTGGAGATTCTATTCAAACATGGCTATTTTTCTGAAGCTATTACATTTTCAACACTGGTTTCATTTTATACACATCTTTAGCGCCTACAAAGGATAAATTCAACTAAAAACTCCACTTCTATTTCCTCAACATCTGTGTCATGAAAGGCTGCATTTCCCATAGCATAGGATTTGCTAGGAGAGATCTTCTGTAGGGCCTGGGCATTTTGCCTAGTTCAAAACCACTTACCATGGAATTCTCTTCCCAGATCATTGGAGACAATATTGCCTTAAACAACTGACATACACTGTGATCAGATGCACTTCCTTCAGTTACTTGGGGTTCTGCTGTTGTTCACCATTTCTGAGTGGAGATTTTAAATCACTGCTGTTTCTTTGTTAGCCTGTCCAGTAAATTAGAGAGTTCTCTCCTGTTGATAGAACTGCACTTCAACTTTCTCCATATCATCATGGAGGGATGGGGAAAAAGCAAAGCTGAAATCATAAATGAGGACTTTAGCAAAGGGTCATTGTCTTAAATTCTTCAATAAATCTGAGCTACATCCTATCAAACTGAACTAATATCCAATTGGGTGATCAAACAGCCTTCAGGAAAGATAGAAACCCGCATCACAGAGAGACAATACATGACAAAGAAAGTGTCAAGTGAAATTCCAGAGCAGGTTACATCTGATTATTCAGAGTCGGGACAAGAGATTTTCCCACCACATTGTCCTCTGATCCATTCAAACCTGCTTCCCTCATCCCTGTCTCAATAGTCAGTTATATTATTTACAATTTTTTTAGTATCCCAGCATGCCCATAATGAGGGAAAAACAGCCCTCTTGCCAGAAGTGGCTTTACAATAGATGGAACCTGGAATTTAAACTCTAAATGATCACACTGTATTTGGGATCCATTTGAATTCCCCTCCCAGGTCTTTGACACTTTCATCTCCAGTCATAGCGACTCTGATATAGGATTAAAGAAGTCAAATCATCATCTGCAAGCACAGACAACGGAGAATGCTTCATCACATGACACTTTGAGAAGTGGATGGATAGAATGTGATGAAGATAAACTCTGCCTGGCTCAGGCAAAAGGTAACAGTTCTGCAGTGATGGGGAAGGAGGGAATCTCTGAGCCCTGGTCCACACACAGCCCCTAATTCGAACTAGGGTACGCGAATTCAGCTACGTGAATAACGTAGCTGAATTCGAACTACCCTAGTTCGAAAACTTACCCGTCCAGACGGCGGGGAAGCGAACTCCGCGGCTCCAGGGTCGACTCCGGCAACTCCGCCTGCCGCGGTGGAGTACCGGAGTTCGAACTAGCGCTTCCGGAGTTCGAACTATCGCGTCTAGATCAGACGCGATAGTTCGAACTCCGAGAAGTCGAACTCACCGCGTCGACCGGGAAGGTAAGTATAGATGTGGCCTGAGTCACCCCATCTCCTTCCAGTGTCACAGAAGCTGTAATTATACTTTTTTCCTGCCCCTGCTCCTCTTCATTTACATATAATTTGAAAAATTCCCAATATAACTGCTCTTCAGCACAACCCAGAGCAATGTGAGAACAACTGGCAAGGATACAATCTGTATCACTGGTGACTAACAATAACTTTGCAATAGGAGGAATGGTATAAACGTGATGCTCCCTGGTTCCTCATAGGAAGGGCACACTCCAATTACTTCTGGGACAATAAAAAGGACAAATAGGTCCATCTCAAAAGAGGGCGAACTGCAAAAGGCAAAATGGGCCACTCATCTGGACAAGCTGAGGGATAACGTGCTGCAAACAGTTCAAAGAGCTTTAAAAGTTACTATGTGGGAATCAGGAAAAGTATTAAAAAACAAAGTATTGATAGCCCTAGAGATTTTTACAATGTTGATCTCTCTTGCAGATTCTCTGATGGCTAACATGGGATGAGTGCCAAGAGAAGGTTTTCCCACACTCATGGCATTCATAGGGCCTCTCCCCTGTGTGGATTCTCTGATGAAGAGAAAGGGCTGAACTTTGAGTGAACGTTTTCCCACACTCACTGCATACATAGGGCCTCTCCTCTGTGGATCCTCTGATGAACAGAAAGGGTTGATCTGTGAGTGAAGGTTTTCCTACACTCTCTGCATTCATAGGGCCTCTCATCTGTGTGGCTTCTCTGATGAACAGAAAGGGCTGAACTTTGAGTGAACGTTTTCCCACACTCACTGCATACATAGGGCCTGTCCCCTGTGTGGATTGTTTGATGACTAATAAGGTGCGAGCTGCGACTGAAGGTTTTACAACACTCACGGCATTCGTAGGGTCTTTCCCCTGTGTGGATTCTCCGATGTCTAGAAAGGCCTGATTTGTAAGTGAAGGTTTTCCCACACTCACGGCATTCAAAGGGCCTCTCCCCTGTGTGGATTCTCTGATGTTGAGAAAAGTCTGATATTTGAGTGAAGGTTTTCCCACACTCTCTGCATTCGTAGGGCCTGTCCCCTGTGTGGATTCTCTGATGTCTAGAAAGGTCTGATTTGTAAGTGAAGGTTTTCCCACACTCACGGCATTCGTAGGGCCTCTCCCCTGTGTGGATTCTCTGATGTTGAGAAAGGTTTGAGCTGCTAGTGAAGCATTTTCCACATTCACTGCATTCGTAGGGCCTGTCCCCTGTGTGGATTGTTTGATGCCTAATAAGGTCCGAACTGCGATTGAAGGTTTTCCCACACTCACTGCATTTGTAGGGCCTCTCCCCTGTGTGGATTCTCTGATGTACAGAAAGGTCTGAACTCTCAGTGAAGCATTTTCCACACTCACAGCATGTCTAGGGCCTATCCCTGTGTGGATTTTCTGATGGGCAATAAGGTGTGAGCTGCGATTGAAGGTTTTCCCACACTCACTGCATTTGTAGGGTCTCTCCCCTGTGTGGATTCTCAGATGAACAGAAAGGTTTGATCCGTGAATGAAGTTTTTCCCACACTCAGGGCATGTATTTTTTCTCTTTCGCCTAAGGATTTCCTGTTGTGTTGTGGTTTCCATGAGGATCTTCTGAGTCCCCAAGAGAAAATAAATTTATCCAATTTCTCTCCTGGCTGGTTTCCTTGCTCTGTTTCTGGTCTGTGCTGAATCTCCCAGGAGTTTCCCTGCTCATGACTCCTGGACACATTCCTTTTCGATCTTTGCGATAATGCTCTGTTTTTACCCACTGGCTCGACATTTTCAGGCTGAAAATTCTGCTCCTCTTTCTCACATGCCATTGCATCACCTGCTGTGACAGAGACAGAAACCTCAAACAGGGATGGAAAGGGGAAGACCAAACAAAAACAAGTGCTGAAAACAGGTCAAATAAAAATCAGGAGCTGAACTCCCCCAAACTCTTCCCCCAAATAGGAGAGAGGAGGGGGATGAATTCAGCCTTCACATCCCATCCAAATATGCAGGGGGAAGGGAGGAAGCTACTGCCTGGTGTCTGCTAGGATCTATAGGAAGCCATGAGCTATAGTTACCCTGAGGATACGACTCCTGCTAGGGATAATAATGAACTGAGAGATCTCCCCAAGGGCTTTGTTGGGCATCCCAGATGTTTCCTTCAGGCAGTTACAGATTCTGAGGTGGTTTAATGTTTCCTCACCTGTGCAGGGAGCTCTCAGGATCTCTCTTTCCTCTGAACCCTGGAGGTCTGGGACCCATGGCTCTTCCCCTTGTTCCAGCTGGGAGATCACATCAGGCTGGGTAACAGGAAACCCTGCTCAGATGAAAGAAAACAAAGGAGTTCACTTGATTTCATAAGACTTGGTCGTAAAAAACATTCTATTAATTTAACTTCAGTGCTTAGTATGACCTGGTGGGCCAGAGGCAGGTCTCACTGAAAATGCCAAGATCAGGGCAGGCTGAAAAAGGGATCACCCACTCGGGTTATCGAGAAGCTGAAAAAAGAAATCACACGGCCCCCTTTATTGCATCCCAGTTCTCTGACTCCTAATCAGCACTTAGGCCCAGTACAGTGAGAGGTTATTTCAAAACTCTGCTCACATAAACAAAATGATCTTCTGACCCCAAAGGTCAGCCACATCACCAGGCCAGTATAGGTTTGGATCTTACCCAAAATACCACACTGCCAGCCAATCCTTAGCATCTAAACTAAAGGTTTAAACGAAAGAAAAGCAGAAAGAAGTTAAATGGGAAAGCAGTCAGATACATTCCAAAATGGATATATTAGGTTCTTAGCAGTATTGGTGAGTTGCTGGCTTGGAAGTCCGTCTGGAACACATCCATAGCTTGGATGGGTCATTCAGTCCTTTGTTCCAGGGTTCAGTTTGTAGAGAAGTTGCTCCAGAGGCACGCAAGGGGATTGAAGACAAAATGGAGATGATGCAGCTGCCCTTTATATTCCTTTTGCTATGTGGCTTGTACTTCCTGTGTCCCAAACACAAGCTTCACAGCATGTGGCATGGAAAAGCCTTGGAGTTCTCATTACACAGGCATACCCCGGCATGTCTTGCTGACGCAATAGGTGTATCCCCTTGGTCCTTTCCATGGGCTCATTGTACAGCTGATGACCCTCAATGGGCCATCAAACAGGCTAGGCAGTGTTGATGCCAATATGTCTGGGGGTGTCACCCAGAAACACTGCACAAGTCTGGAAATACAGATATACCCTACATATCTATAACTCACAATACAAAGGTGATACAGACATAGAAACAAAATGATCATACTTGGAAAATCATAACATTTCCCTGACACCTTAAATGGCATATCTAGCATGATTCATTGCAATTTGATAAGATTATATTATTTTATTATTAATACCAAAGTGTCTCACAATTCCATACAGTGTCACACTTGGTAAACCAGTGAATTCGCAGGACCAGTTCCCCAGGTCCATGAAGATGCCAAACACTGTGCTTATGAGGGATTGAAATACCCACATATCTGCTGGGAACACACACACAGACACTGTGTCAGTCTACACCCTGTGATGGAGCAAGGCCGGATGGCTACAGGAAAGTATTGAGGAGCAGGTATGTTAGCTCCAGGCTAAGCAAATCCCTAGGACCATAGGAACCAAAATGGCAGTTGCTCCAGGCTAATCAAGGCACCTGGGGCCAATTAAGAACTTTCTAGAAGGCACCGGAGAGAGCTACATTGATTGGAGCACCTGCAGCCAATCAGGACAGGCTAATCAAGGCACCTGGTATAAAAAGGGGAGCTCACGCCAGTCTGGGGAGGAGGAGCCAGAGGAAAGAAGTGCGTATGAGGAGCTGGGAGCAAGAGACACAAGGAACTAAGAACTGAGAGGGGGTACTACTGGAGGATTGAGGAAAACACCGTACAATCAAGCAGCATCAGACACCAGGAGGATCCTGTGGTGAGGATAAAGAAGGTGTTTGAAGGAGGCTATGGGGAAGTAGCCCAGGGAGCTGTAGTGGTCAAGCAGCGGTTACAAGTAGCACTATAGAGACTGCTGCAATTCACAGGGCCCTGGGCTGGAACCCAGAGTAGAGGGCGGGCCTGGGTTCCCCCCTAGCCCCGCTACTTCTAATCAGACATAGGAGTAGTTGATCCAGACTATGGGTTTCACCCAAGGGGAAAACCACTGAGGGGAAGAAATCCGCCAATAAGCGCAGGACCTACTAGAGGAGAGGAGGAACTTTGCCACAACCCCTATGCTCACTCTTCTAGAAAATTATCAATTTTGTACACAGTATGGCTTGTGAGATATCATTTGAAAATGCATAACCTGCTGAATATTATCCTCCTGTTAAAATGTGTAGTAACACTATCTGTAAAGTTATGAGATTTTACAGTATGAGATTATGGAAAAAGTTACAATTCTGGGGAACACCCACAGAGCAGTTCCTCAGAGACAGCAAGGCAAACAGCTGGTCAAACAGCCATTCTCCTGCAGGGGGAAGGTGTGAAGAAGACATTTACATTCCATCATAGGGACCACTTGAAGTTGTTGCGGAAAACAACCACACGATTGATTTTGAATCAGCTCAGCCTGAGGCTCTTTTCTTGGTTAAAAGTGCGTAGGGAGCAACAGCTATTGGAATACTGTCCCCCTGAGCTAAAAACCACACAAGCCTTTTAAAGCTTAAAACCACAATCAATGGCACATACGTTGCACGTTAATTTCCTTATTTGGAATATATTGCCAAATATGATGCAGGTCAAAAGCAAACTGAACAATCAGTTTTCCATATTCGGCCTTTCCTGTTATTGTTATTCCTAGTCTAGTTTGTGGTTTGACTTTTCTAACACTTCCATTGTGGTTATGTTTCAAAAGTTCGGTTACTGCAAATCAGTGTGTTTGGGGACTTTCCACTTCACCTACTAGGGCCCTTATGCACACAAAGCCATTGTTCCCCAATTTGGGGATTTAAATTAAAATAAATAATTGGAGATATACCAATCTCCTAGAACTGGAAGGACCTTGAAAGATCATCGAGTCCAGCCCCCTGGCTTCACTTGTTCCCCAATCTGGGGGATTTTCCATTCCACTCTGCCTTTCTATGCCCTTTACACAGAGAAGCAAGATCAGCTAATACTTCAGGCCTACTAGCTTGACCAAAGCTCCAAAGCTCTTTCTGTAGACTTTCCCTCACAATTCTCATATCTCCGACAGACAGCCTGGCACCATGACTCAGCTGAGAACTGAAGTTGTTTCTAGTACAAAGGACAGAATTATAAAAAGAGGTGAGGAAAATGCTTCAGACTCTCTCTCTCTCCCCTTTCCCTCTGCTCATGACAACTCCTGAAGAGCTGAACGTGGGAGGAAGGGGTGGGTTAGGCTGAGTCCTGGCTGAAAGGAAAACCAGCATGTCTCAGCACATGGTGAGAGAAACATTTGCCTTGAATCCGTTTCAGCTGGTTAACTTAGATGTTAATTTGTGTTTTATCTTGCATTTCTTTTGTAAACAATTCTGAGCTTTATGCCTCATTATCTGTATCTTAAAATATTTTTTTTGATTGTTAACTATCTTGTTTTATTCTTTATCTAACCAGTGTGTTTGTAATAAAGTGTGTTGGAAACTCCATCTGGGATAACAAGGCTGGCGCATGTCATTTTCCACTGATGAAATGACAGACTTCATATGAGCTTGCGTTGTTCAGGAGTGTGCTGGACAGGGAAAGATGCACATTTCTGGGAGAAGTCTGGGAGCAGAGAATTTTCTGGGGTTCTCCTGTGCTGCACCGTAACTTGTGAGTCACTGACTAGCAGCACTCAATACTGTGTAGCTGGGAGTGAGTTACATGCTGGAGACTGTGCGTTACCTGCCCAGGAGTGGCTGTTCTCACAGTAGAGCAGTGTAAAAGGCACCCCAGCTTGGGAACTGAGGGGACACAGCTGTTCAACAGTCCAGGTTGCACTGTGGTTAATATCACAGACACTCAATTTCAAAGAGTCCCTAAAACACAGAGAAAGTAAATCCATGTCCCAGAAATCAAAGACTCCAGAGAGAGGGCAAGTCTCCCTGGCGCTGCTTCTTGCTGACAGAGAGGTTCAGAGACAGTGAGAGAGTCCTGGGGAAGCTGGGAACAGGAAGCATGGGCTGGTGGGGTTCAGTGGAGAAAGGGAACAGGAAGGGCAGGGATATCACTGAATGCAGGATCTCAGCAGTACTAGATGACAGGATAGCACATAGTGCAGCCCATTGGAAAACATAATCCCAGCTATACATACAAAATGATCGGATCTAAATTAGCTGTTTCCACTCAAGAGAGAGATCTTGGAGTCACTGTGGATAGTTCTCTGAAAACATCCACTCAGTGTGCAGCAGCAGTGAAAAAAGCGAACAGAATGTTGGGAATCATTAAGAAATAGATAATAAGACATAAAATATCATATTGCCTCTACACAAATCCATGGGACGCCCACATCTCAAATACTCCGTGCGGATGTGGTTGCCCCATCTCAAAGAAGTTTACTTGAGCAAACAGGAGCTATTTGACACTGCAATACGGCTCCTGTGCGCTGTTCCCAAAGTGTTCTGCAGCAGGGGAGGGTCTCTGGTAGTGTGTGTGTGTCACTGGCATATTGGGGTGATGCTGAAACAGGACAGAGTAGAGGTGGCATTGTGGGGCTGGCATGAACCTTATCTCTTCATTTCCTATTCCAAGAGGACGGGAATCCTTACCCAGCAAGGTCACATTCTCATAGTTCTCCTGCATGACATCCCTGTAGAGGGCTCTCTGAGTGGGGTCCAGCAGAGCCCACTCTTCCCTGGTGAAATACACAGCCACCTCCTCGAAGGTCACCGGCCCCTGAAAGAGCAAGAATTCAACACTCAGTACCTGCTGCCCCACTATTCACGGAACAGCAGCACCAGGTAAATGGAGGCACATGTTAACAGAGTCCCACCCCACCTTGCCTAGAACAGCCAGGCGGCATCAGAGGGTAGAAAGAGAGAACCTTTGTGTCTCCCAGCTGACAGACGGAGGCAGGGTCATCACATTTATCACATACCCACTAGCCAGAGCTTGATACAGGAGATGTGGCTGTCTCTGGACCCTGCTGGTGGCTCCCTCGTAGGAATCCCAACACTCTCCAAATAAAATATATGGAAGAAAGGGGAAGTCAATAGTAAAGACTATAAGTTAGGAGGTCAGATTTGTAGAAAATTGGTAAGGGAAGCTATCAGAAATCAATGATCAATCAATGAAAAATAAGAAGGAAGTTTTAAAAAGTATATTAAGTACAAAATTAATCCTAACAACGGTAGTGGTCAATTACTAGATAGAAATGGCAGAATTATCAAAAATAATGCAGAAGAGGTAAAAGTGTTCAATAAATATTTCTCTCCTGGATTTGGAGAAAAACAAATGATGTAACTCATATCATAAGATGTTGACGATTTACACTTTCCATTCCAACAACAACTCATGAGTATGTTAAACAGCAGGTATTACAGTTAGATGTGTTTAAATCAGCAGGTCCAGATAACAAGAGTTTTGAGAGACCCGGTGGAGAAGCGTGGTGGACTGTTAGTGTTGATTTTCATTAGGACTTGGAACACTGAGGAAATTCCATGAGACTGGAGTAAAGCTAATGCTGTGCCAATATTTAAAAAGTGTAGAAGAGATGACCCAGCTAATTACAAGAGTGTTAGTCTAAAATCGATACTGGGCAAGAGAATGGAGCAGCCGATACTGGAGTTCATTAATAACCAATTAAAGGAGGGTAATATAATTAGTACCCATTAACAAAGGTTTAGACACAATAGATTGTCAAACTAACTGGATATCCTTACTGGATGAGATCAAAAGTTTTGTTGCAACTAATAGTATTGATGTAATATACCTAGACTTCTGTAAGGCATGTGACTTGGTTCAGCACAACATTTTGACTAGAAAACTAGAAAGATAAAAAATACACAGGGCATATATTAAATAGATTAAAAACTGGGATTGTAAATGGGGAACTATGGTCGAGTGGATTTCTTTCTAGGGGCTTCCCACAAGGACTGGTTCTTATTAATGACCTGGAAGAGAACATAAAATCATCAGTGATAAAGTTTGCAGTTGCCACAAAGATTGGGGGTGGTGGTAACTAATGAAGTGTCAGTAGATTCCGGCTCCAGCACTGGGGAGTCTGGGAAGTTTTCCCAGCCCTGGCTGGGGTTATTTCCTGTTCCACAAAGAGGGAAGTTCCATTCCCAACTCCTGTGCCTTGAAATTAGGCCCTATCTGACACTACACCCCACATTCAGCATAGTGGTAGGAGTATAAAATGATTAGGCCATAATTATTAGGCATTTTGTGCAAGATGCGTCATGTGCAGTGTCATTGGAAAAGTTGTGATTGGCCGAATATGATTATCCTATTTGTGTGCATGGATCATGTTTGTTATCTGAAGTTATGGATATTGACTCTGTATCTGAAGAACAAAACATGTCAAACCAATCTGAGAGCTTTCTTTAATAGGATAACAAGCCTTGTGGATAAGGGAGAAGTGGTGGATGTGGTATACCTAGACTTTAGTAAAGCATTTGATACGGTCTCGCATGATATTCTTATCAATAAACTAGGCAAATACAACTTAGATGGGGCTACTATAAGGTGGGTGCATAACTGGCTTGATAACTGTACTCAGAGTAGTTATTAATGGTTCCCAATCCTGCTGGAAAGGAATAACAAATGGGGTTCCGCAGGGGTCTGTTTTGGGACCGGCTCTGTTCAATATCTTCATCAACCATTTAGATATTGGCATAGAAAGTACACTTATTAAGTCTGCAGATGATACCAAACTGGGAGGGATTGCAACTGGTTTGGAGGACAGGGTCATAATTCAAAATGATCTGGACAAATTGGAGAAATGGTCTGAGGTAAACAGGATGAAGTTTAATAAAGACAAATACAAAGTGCTCCACTTAGAAAGGAACAATCAGTTTCACACATGCAGAATGGGAAGAGACTGTCTAGGAAGGAGTACGGCAGAAAGGGATCTAGGGGTTATAGTGGACAAGCTAAGTATGAGTCAACAGTGTGATGCTGTTGCAAAAAAAGCAAACATGATTCTGGGATGCATTAACAGGTGTGTTGTGAGCAAGACACGAGAAGTCATTCTTCCGCTCTACTCTGTGCTGGTTAGGCCTCAACTGGAGTATTGTGTACAGTTCTGGGCACCACATTTCAAGAAAGATGTGGAGAAATTGGAGACGGTCCAAAGAAGAGCAACAAGAATGATTAAAGGTCTAGAGAACATGACCTATGAACAAAGGCTGAAAGAATTGGGTTTGTTTAGTTTGGAAAGAGAAGACTGAGAGGGGACATGATAGAATCTTTCAGGTAGCTAAAAGGGTGTCATAAGGAGGAGGGAAAAAACATGTTCATCTTCGCCTCTAAGGATAGAAGCAGCAGCAATGGGCTTAAACTGCAGCAAAGGGAGGTTTAGGTTGGACATTAGGAAAAAGTTCCTAACTGTCAGGGTGGTTAAACACTGGAATAAATTGCCTAGGGACGTTGTGGAATCTCCATCTCTGGAGATATTTAAGAGTAGATTACATAAATGTCTATCAGGGATGGTCTAGACAGTATTTGGTCCTGCCACGAGGGCAGGGGACTGGACTCGATGACCTCTCGAGGTCCCTGCCAGTCCTAGAATCTATCGATCTAGGAATAAGAACGGCCGCTGGGTCAGACCAAAGGTCCATCCAACCCAGTATTCTGTCTACTGACAGTGACCAATGCCAGGTGCCCCAGAAGGAGTGAACCTAACAGGTAATGATCAAGTGATCTCTCTCCTGCCATCCATCGCCACCCTCTGACAAACAGAGGCTAGGGACACCCTTACCCATCCTGGCTAATAGCCATTAATGGACTTAACCTCCATGAATTTATCCAGTTCTCTTTTAAATGCTGTTATAGTCCTAGCCTTCAGGATCTCCTCAGGCAAGGAGTTCCACAGGTTGACTGTGTGCTGCGTGAAGAAGAACTTCCTTTTATTTGTTTTAAACCTGCCGCCCATTAATTTCATTTGGTGGCCCCTAGTTCTTATATTACATGAACAAGTAAATAACTTTTCCTTATTCACTTTCTCCACCTGAGGAAGCACCTGAGGAACAAAGACTGAACTGGGGGAAGTGTTGGTCCCAGGGTAAAGGGATTTCAAGCTTGCATATGGAAACTTGGTGGACTGCTTCTATCATCAGTAAGGGGGAGAAATTGCTAGTTCAAATTCTATCCATCTAGTATGTTAGCAAATAACCAAAAACTCAAACTAGGCCTAAGTAATCTGCTTTGATCGCTTTGCTATCACTTACCGCTGGGAAATTGGCTGTTGTCTTCTCTGTCCTTGAGTGGCTTAAGTAAAGCACTCAGGTAGCTTAGCTGGCTGCATGGCACCACCTGCTGTCGTGTTGGGTGATAACAGGGCCTGGAGAGGCTGGCTGAATCTCCGGCCAACCACTGTGAGAAGGGCCAGCCCAGCTTCAGGGTTAGAGGGCACAGCGGTTCCCAGAAGCCCCCACAGTGCACCCCGGGGTGACAATCCATCACACCCTACATTACACAAGTCTCAGAAGCTTTGTCACATCCTGTCCTCCCTTCCTCCACCCTAGATAGTTCCTGCCTCCCACCACCTCGAGCAATTCCCACCCTCCTATGCATTTACTGCTCCTCTCCTCCAAGCAGAACCCACCACCAGCTCCTGAGAATCCCTTACCTGTGCCAGCTCCACTGCAGCCATTTCCTTCCCCCTGGGAGGAGGGGATGATCTGGAGCGAAACGTGGACGTTATTCTGTAACCTGCCAGGGCGAGAAGGGCAAGGTGAGAGAATTCAGGTGGGGTTTTTGTCCATTCCACAAGCCGATTCCCCCCCAGGATTTTCCCCTGCTAATGGACATTCTAGGTTCTGCCACACTGTGGAGCACAGGGTGACCGTATTGCAGTACAGGCCTAGCCCCCTCCCTCCAGGGTGTAACCCTCTGACACATGGTGAAACCCTCCCAGCAGCAGAGTCTCTGTGTTACACTTATGTTTGTGGACGATACCAAGCTGGGAGGGGTTGCAAGTGCTTTGGAGTATAGGATTAAAATTCAAAATGATCTGGACAAACTGGAGAAATGGTCTGAAGTAAATAAGATGAAATTCAGTAAGGACAAATCCCAAGTACTTCACTGAAGAAGGAACAAGCAGTTGCACACATACAAAATGGGAAATGACTCCTAGGAAGGAGAACTGCGGAAAGGGAACTAGGGGTCACAGTGCATCATAAGCTAAATATGAGTCAACAGTGTTACACTGTTGCAAAAAAAGCAAGACACGAGAAGTAATTCTTCCGCTCCACTCCGCGCTGATTAGGCCTCAACTGGAATAGTGTGTCCAGTTCTGGGGCCACATTTCAGGAAAGATGTGGACAAATTGGAGAAAGTCCAGAGAAGAGCAACAAAAATGACTAAAAGTCTAGAGAACATGACCTATGAGGGAAGATTGAAAACATTTTGTTTGTTTAGTCTGGAGAAAAGAAGACTGAGAGGGGACATGATCACAGTTTGCAAGTACACAAAAGGTTCTTATTAGACGACCTCTCGAGGTCCCTTCCAGTTCTATGATTCTATCAATCAGAGGCCAGAGAAGAGCAGAATCAAAGGAGTCACTCTGGGGATTCTCCCTGTCACTGTCCCCAAGGCAGCTCTCTCAGGTTTACAAAGCCGTTTGATGCTCCAGCCTTTATCCAGTCTCTCCTGGCAGTGCCCCTTTCATGGGCTGGGCCTAGTTTTAGCCTTTGGGAAGCGTGACCCCGGGGACTCTGAGACAGGGCCTTCTTGCCTCAGCACATCTTGTTCCTTTCTGTGGCTCCCCAGTGAGTCCCAATGAGTAGATACTCCTCATACAGACTGTGAACATAAGAGCTGCCCACTGCATCAGAGCAATGGTCCGTCTAGCTCAGTGGCCAATGCCAGGTGCTTCAGAGGGAACTAACAGAACAGGTAACCATCAAGTGATCCATCCCGTCGCCCATTCCCAGCTTCTGGCAAACAGAGGCTAGAGACACCATCCCTGTCCAGCCTGCCTGTGACACTGGCAGATGAGGTGTTAGCTCTTGCAAAAGCTCCCAAGTCTTAACTGAACATGGACAAATGCATCGCTGGAATCAGTCTGACTCACCTGTGTTAGTATTGTTAAAAGAGGTATTAGAATTATAACAATGGGTTTAGACTTTACTGAATGCGTGTGATTTGCTGCCAGGGTTAATATCTGACTAGCTGCATTGTGAGCCTCTGTAAATCACCAGACAGGAGAGAGACTTTACCTAGGTGAAGTGCCTGACTGGCAACCGAATGCATTACACCCTGCCTGGCAGGAAAGGTCCATCCACACCAGATAGACTATTATGGGATGTTAACGACGACACAAGACTGTTGTTGTGCTCTTCACTTCCCTCTGGCTGAGTTTGCAGCTCAGAGCACATGGCAGGAAGGGGGTAAAAACCCCCATACAGAAGGAACTGATGGTCTATATGCTGCTTGGACTCTGGGGGGCAAAGTTTCTAGGCATAAGCAAGAGATCCCCAGCTCCTTATTCTTTAGGACTAACCCAGGCTATGTAGAACCTGCTTATTATAGAAGCTTCTGTTACCTTTTAAAATTTAAGACTGTAACTCGTCTGCATCTGCTTTAACCTGCCTTAACTTTGTAAACAACTCTGGTTTTAAATAAATCTTAATACAGGTTATGACAGGACTGGCTACAAGTGTTGTCTTTCTTGTGAGATCTAAGATTCAATTGACCTAAGGAAGTGACTGGTCCTTCGGGACTGGCAGTAACCTGAACATTGCTGTGATTCGTGGGGTAAGGCAGTGGTTCTCAACCAGGGGTCTGGGGCCCCCTGGGGGGCCCTGAGCAGCTTTCAGGGGGCTGCCAAGCAACGCCGGCATTAGACTCGCTGAGGCCCAGGGCAGAAAGCTGCAGTCCCAGCGCATGGGGCTGAAGTCCAGGGCCCTGAGCCCCACCACTCAGAGCTGAAGCCAAAGCCTGAGCAATGTAGCTTTGTGGGGGGCCCTGTGGCATGGGGCCGCAGGCAGTTGCCCTGCTTGCTGCCCCCTAACGCCAGCCCTGGCTTTTATATGCAGAAAACCAGCTATTGTGGCCCACATGGGCCATGGAGTTTTTATAGCATGTGTGGGGGGAGGGCTCAGAAAGAAAAAGGTTGAAAACCCCTGGAGGAAGGGACCATGTGTCACAAAGGTGAGCTCACCTGCGTGGTGAGATATATGGGTCTGTGATTCCATGTTAATGCTGTTACAGAGCCTGAAGTGTTTACACTGGATTCTTGGTTGGTGAAATCTCCATACAGACCTCACACCCAGTTTGGGGTTTGTTCCCTGCTTCTCACCAGTCTGCCTGAGGCTGGTGCTCATGCTCTCGAGTCACTCTCTTGAGTCACTGGGGACAGCGCTACAGAGACTAACGGGCACAACGTTCCTGATCTGGATGTCAGTAAGGCTTTTGATACAGTTCCACAGGGGAAACTATTCGTTAAATTGGAGACGATGGGGATTAATATGAGAACCAAAAGGTCAATAAAGAATTAGTTAAAGGGGAGTCTACAAGGGGGTCATATTGAAGGGTGAGTTGTCAGGCTGGTGGGAGTTACTAGTGCAGTTCCTCAGATCAGTCTTGGGACCAATCTTACTCAACACTTTTATCAGTGATCTTGGCACAAGAAGTGGGAGTGTGACACAAAGCAGGGAGGGATTGCCAATATGGAGGAGGACAGGAAAATCATACAAGAAAATCTGCATGTCCTTGAAAGCTGGAGTAATAGAAATGGGATGAAAATCAATAGTGCACAAATTCTACTTGTTAGTCCCCAAGTGCATAATTTTGCAATAAGCTGGGGATTTGTCAAT
The DNA here is from genome assembly GCF_016161935.1 of Mauremys reevesii. Taxonomy (NCBI): domain Eukaryota; kingdom Metazoa; phylum Chordata; order Testudines; family Geoemydidae; genus Mauremys; species Mauremys reevesii. Next base: position 32,344,435 of record NC_052636.1, on the reverse strand, counting down.
TTGAAGTGACAGAGGAGGAGAAAGACCTGGGTGTATTGGTTGATCACAGGATAATTATGAGCTGCCAATGTGATGCAGCCGTGAAATAGGTTAATGCAGTCCTAGGATACATCAGGTGAGGTATTTCCAGCAGACACATGAAAGGGCTAGTACTGTTATACAAGGCACTGACGAGACCTCATCTGAAATACACCTCTACCTTCTGCCCTTAAAGTCTGAGAGTCTATCAACTGTGCCTTGCGTTGCACAGACACTGATGGAGATCAGGGCCCCATCGTGCAGCACATGGCAGAGACCCTGACTGAGATCAGCAGCCCCATTCTGCTGGGCATGGCACAGACAGAGAGGGACAGTCCTTGCCCCAAAGAGATCACGATCCAAGTAGACAATGGGGAGGAGGAAAATAGAGAGGGGCTGTGATTTCCCCCAGGTCACCAAGCAGGTCAGGGACAGAGCCAGGAACAGACCCCGGTAACTCCAGAGCCCCATCACCCGCAGCTTGGAAAGGTCCCCAGACCCCACTGTATTAGGCTGCAGGAAGAGGTGGTTTGTCCATGGATGCACAGGCTGTCTTGGCAGGCAGCTCAGCTGCGGTCCCTGCACACAGCTGGGGGGTGTCCCCTGGGTCAGGAGAAGTCAGTGTCCAGCCCTGTGGGGCTGTGCTCCTGGCTCATACCTCCAGCACTCACTGCTGCCCCTCCCTTCCCAGCTGCACTGTTCAGCCAGCCCCAGGCCTCAGGGAGGTCACTGCCCCCCGTCCCCCATCTCCTGCAAGCCTTCAAACAGGGACATGGTGCACCAGTGCCAATCAGAGCGCACTAGTGTAAATTCTGTCTGTATTAAGGGTTTGCACCAGTGCCTAAAACACCAGGGTGGCAGAGACCTTCAGTGCCCAAAACAGCAGTACGGTGGCACTAGAACTGGGCTCTAGTTCTAGCTCCATCACGGACAGCCTGGGTGACCTTGGCCACGTCAATGTTTCTCCTCCCAACTTCAGTCTCTTTACCCAGCTGCCCACTCACTGGGGTCTCCTCTCTCTCCAGAGCTGCTCACCACTACAGTCTGTAGTGGTGAGCAGCTAAGGCAGGTCAGCTCTGGAATAGTCTTACAAGGGGGGCTGGGGAGTCTCTGTCCCTGGAAGTTTTTAAGAACAAGTAGGACAAAGCTCTGTCAGAGACAATCTACATATACTTGGTCCTGCCTTGGCAGAGAGAGCTGGACTTGATGACATCTTGAGGTCCTATCTAGCCCTACATGTCTAGGATGCTATGCGATATATACATATAAAACAACATACAGAGAAAAACCACACGACAACATGATGTCAGGCCATTCAAAAAACAACAACAAACAAAACAAAAACCTACATTGCACAGCATAAAAGACACAATACTAAGGAGAAGAAAGCAACACAATGCAAACTAACACACCTTAGGACAAAAGTACACAATGCAAAATAGGTGAACTCAAATCAACACAACACAGACACCAAACAAGTTGAGGCAAAACAATGCACCATAAAACTATGCAACACAACATGGGGCAATCTCAGTTCCAAATGGCACCATGCAAAACAGCTCAGCGTAGAACAGGACACAGCACAAAAGAGAATTATTTCAATCTATGTCTGGAAGGGATCTTGAGAGGTCATCTACTCCAGCCCCCTGTGCTGAGGCAGAACCAAGTGTTAGGATATAGATATTCAGGCCTGTCTACAAAGGCCTGTACTTTAAGAATGTAGGTGTATTCTTATCACTTATCTAGTTATAGAGGTATAAAAGAAGGAATCAAAGATCACTGTCTGTGGAATACCTTCTCTTACTGTGACAGGCTAAGGCCTTCAGCCAGTACAGTGGTGCGACGTGATCTGGGTCGGGGTCAGTGCAGTGCCAGACCCAACCGGGACACAGATCTCAGTCGAGGTCTCTGAAGTGCCCAGCACAATGGAGGCAGCGGTTTGGGTCACAGTCATGCGCTGCCTGGCACAAGGGGGGCCGTGATCTCGGTCCAGGTCTCAGTTTTACCTGGCACAACAGTGGGGTCTGATCTCACCTGGGGTCTCTTCAGCGCCTGGCAGAACAGGGCCCAGATCTCAGTTGGGGTCTCTGCAGCACCTGGCAGAACAGGGCCACACTCAGTATGATAAGAGCCCTGATCTCAGTCACACACCTGGAGAGAAAAGTGGGAAGATTTTTGAGAATTTGATCTCAGTATTTCAGAACTGAGGAGAAAATGGGGCACAAACTAAATATTTGCTAATGTGAGACAGAAGCACCAACATCTGGGAGATTTTGTGTCACCATTTAACAGTTGAAGAGAAAAGATGAGAAATTTGAGGGGATTATACAAGGATATTGAACCAACAACAGAATGGGACGGATTCTTCTTGCCCCACACTCACATGGCCGGCAGGGAGCCCTGGGTGATGTCTTTTCACAGGGGAAAGGAGTGGGGCTGGAGTGAGAAAGTCACTATCAGTGGGGAGGGCTTGGCAGTGGGGTCTGGGAATGTGACTAGCAAGTGGTGGGGGGTGCAGTGTATATTGGAAAAGGGGTAAAAGAAATGCAAACAAAACATGGTACTTAATTAAAATCCTGTTAGGGCTCCAAAAGGAGCATAGTAGATTGTGCTGCTTTTTCAGATCTTTTGAGCAGTGTTTTGGAGCAGAAGATGAAAGTGAACAGTAATAAGAACCCCGGTGGAAGTGAAATGTGTCCCTTTTGAAACAGTCTCTGAGCTGCTGATAGCTTTGAATCCAGAGGCCAGCCAAGAAAGACTCTGTGCGGATGCAAATTACCCAGCTGATGGAGGAAGGAGGAAACTGCCATTTGCAGCACAAAGAACCTGAGAATACTGAATGCATCTGGCCAGCAAACAAGCTACTAGAAGACTCAGATTATGGCCCTCCAGAAAAGGGAGGTGAAAAAACAAGTCAAGCCTGAAAATAAGGGGGACAGGTTAACCCTAAGGAGCGTGTGTGTGTGTGTGTACAGAGCACAAATCTGAAGCTGTGGGAAACTGAGGCACGCCACCTCATAAATTTCATAAATGGTCAGTGAGTGGGGTAATTCACTAGCCTGACTATAGAACAAAATAAGGCCAGCCTGAAGGTAATTCTTCTGTTTTTCCTGCAATTAGCAAGGAAATTTGTAAAAGGAATTGGTATTATTATTAAGAAATAATCTGATCCCACCAGGGGGGTGGAAATTGTTTCTTTTGTTTTTCAGACACTCTACAACCATGCTGGCGCCAGCGGAAGAATAACCCAGAATACAATGGATCTATGTTTTGTGATGTTTGTCTGTGGTGTTGGTCTTGCTGCTAGCATGAGGTGGGTGGGGGATGGCTTCAAAAGGCTGACCTGGGGGGAGAGGAAGAGGTGTGTGGGAATGCAAAATGCTCAACTGGGAGGCCAGCACCTGGGTAATGGCTACTATGGTGCCTGGAAATAGAACGGCAACTAAGGTGGGCCCTACAAGCCCTATGGGAATAATGAGCAGGGGAGGAGCTCACTGGGAATCAATGGAGGGGTGTGAAAAATGGTGCACATCAAAGGAAATGTTTGGCTGTGCCCCTCTCCTATGACTATGCAGGAGCAGGATCAATGGCCTATGGCAAGGGGTGGACAATTGGGTGTACTGTGTAGGAGGGTTTTGCTGGAAATGTACATATTTCTGGGGGCACAATTACACCAGCCCCAACCAAACTACACACATACACATGCTGCTATCTGGACTTTGGTGCACAAATGGATCTATAAATCTTATTGCTGTGAATAATTGCCTATTTAGCCTTTGAGCTTTTTGTGGCAAGGCCTGTCCCTGTGGGCATGTCCACACTGCAGTCAGACACCGGCGGCTGGCCCGTGCCCGCTGACTTGGGCGCACATGGCTCAGGCGGTGGGGCTGGTTAATTGTGGTGTCCATGTTCCAGCTGGGGCTGCAGCCCAAGGTCTGGCCCCCTCCCACCTCGCAGGGTCCTACAGCCTGGCCCCAGCCCGAGCCCAGACATCTACGCTGCAATTAAACAGCCCCTTCGCCTGAGCCCCCTGAGCCTGAGTCACCTGGCATGGGCCAGCTGTGGGTTTTAGTGGCAGGGTAGAGATACCCTTGGTGTCTGTTCAGCACCTGTCACAATGGGGACCCTGATCCTGGTCAGTGTCTGTGCAGAGCCCTGCACAACAGGGGCCTGACCTCAGTCGGGGACTCTGCAACTCCCAGCATTACAGGATCCCGGATTTTGTTTAGGGCCCCTGCAGCATCTGGCAAAATGTGGGGCCAGGATCTCTGTCAGGGTCTGTGCAGTGCCCAGTACAGTGGTGGGGCGTGATCTGGGTCGGGGTCAGTGCAGTGCCAGACCCAACGGGGACACAGATCTCAGTCGAGGTCTCTGAAGTGCCCAGCACAATGGAGGCAGCGGTTTGGGTCACAGTCATGCGCTGCCTGGCACAAGGGGGGCCGTGATCTCGGTCCAGGTCTCAGTTTTACCTGGCACAACAGTGGGGTCTGATCTCACCTGGGGTCTCTTCAGTGCCTGGCAGAACAGGGCCCAGATCTCAGTTGGGGTCTCTGCAGCACAGGCCCACGCTCAGTACGATAGGAGCCCTGATCTCAGTCACACACCTGGAGAGAAAAGCGGGAAGATTTTTGAGAATTCGATATCAGTATTTCAGAACTGAGGAGAAAATGGGGCACAAACTAAATATTTGCTAATGTGAGACAGAAGCACCAACACCTGGGAGATTTTACGTCAGCATTTAACAGTTCAAGAGAAAGGAGGGGAAATTGGAGGGGATTATACAGGGACATTGAATCAATAACAGAATGGGACAGATTCTTCTTGCCCCACACTCACGTCGCCAGCAGGGATCCCTGGGTGATGTCTTTTCACAGGGGAAAGGAGTGGGGTAAGAAATGTTTATGCCTGTTACTAGCAAATAATGGCCACCCTGGATCCACCCCAGAGGTGGCTACATCTTAGCACTGTGGGAAGGAACCCCTCACAGAGACCATTTGTCATGGGGTTTGGGATACTTCTGGACCCACACTGCACTCAGAGTGACCTGCTCATCCCATGCCAGCTGGAGAAAAGAAAAGGGTCCAGCCAACTCTCCCGTTACCAGCTGGGGACCACTGATCCTGAAACAGAGGGAGGCCTCTGGCTTTGATGTGTATTAAAGATCTGGCTGGTCTCTTTCTTCAGCAAACATTTTAACACAGATAAAGGGGGGAAGAAATGGCTCTCAAAGGAGAGGGGAAAGATCAACACTGGGAAATTTAACCCCCTGCAACCTCCAGGATGGACAGTGATTCAGGGCAACAGGTTTCCTCTAAGAAAAGAGAAGTTGCTGGGATTGAGAGACATGGGAACAGCCCCAAACATGAAAGGATTTTAATTGATATTTGATGATAACGTAGAAGTGAAAGAGAAAGGGGGGAAATCTGAGAGATTTTGGCTCTATTTTTGCAAATAATAGAGAGGAAAGTGGAAAATCAAAGGGATTTTATATCAGTTTATATCTGATGTGCAGTAAAATGTCAGTGTTTCACATCAGTATTTGTTAAATGAAGAGAGAGGAAATGGGCAACATTTGCAAACATTTTATATCTATGGTCAAGAAGCTGAGAAAAGGGGCAAATCTCAGATTTTCTTGTTATTTTATAATTAGAGAGAGGGGGAAATCTCAGGGCATATTCAATTAGAAACAAACAACTAGAGAGAAGTAGAGCAAATGTTTAGGGTATTTTATATCAACCTTTGAGATTTGCAGAAAAAACGTGTCACAAACTATGCAACTGGAGGTGGAAACTCAGACTCCTGGAGAGACCAGGGGGAAATGGGGGAGACGGGAGAGCGGCTCGTTGGCGGGGAAAGGGGCAAATCTCCCCGGATTTTACAGCCCGGGTGAGACACTGAGCGAGAAAAGGGGCAGAACTAGAGAGAATTTGTATCGGGGGCGAGACGCAAGTGGCACCAACAGGGACAGGAGCCAATTAACCCCCCTCCCCCCTTCGCCCCCCCACCTCCCACGGACCCCCCCCCCCCGGGGCTCTCACGCACCGGGGCCGGGGCGGGCTGAGACGCTCCAACGGCCCCGCGCGAGCCCGGCTGACCCGCAGCAGCCCGCGCGCGTGTGCAACTCGGCTTGGTCTCTCCCCCCCACGGCACTTCCGTTCCACGGAGAGTCAGGAACGACATCTCCCAGCCTGCCCCGGGGCCGCTTCCGCTCTCTCCAGCCCAGGTAACGGAAGGTTTCAGCAGGTAAACTCGCGCATGCTCCGTGCGAGCCCCGCTGCGGGCGGGAGAACAAAGCTGCTGCTGCCGCCTCCGCGTGAGCCGGGCCCGGGCTGAGCCGCTGCTGCTCCCTGGGGGGGTCTGTGCGGGGGGGGTTCTCCAGCTGTGCCCCGCCCCCCGGGCAGCCCTGGCTCTGCCTGCCCCAGCCTGCCCGGAGCCCCGGGAGTGAGAGACCCGGGGCGCTGGGGGCGGGCACGTGACTCTGCCCCGGGAACCCGGGAGAAGCCTCAGAGCTGCCTCAGCCCCAGTGGGATTTGGGGGCAGAGACTGGGGCCTGGCGGGGATCCCCTGTGGTGTGGGGATGGGGGTGTCGGGCAGGAGGAGAAGCTGGAGTTGTAGGGGAAGGTCAGTGGGACGCGGGGTTTGAACTGTCTCTGGGCAGCCAGGAAATTCCCGGGAGTGTCGGGCGGGCGAAGGGGAGGGGGTTAATTGGCTCCTGTCCCTGTTTGTGCCACTGGCCTCTCGCCCCTGATACAAATTCTCCAGTTCTGCCCCTTTTCTCGCTCAGTGTCTCACCCGGGCTGTAAAATCCGGGAGATTCGCCCTTTCCCGCCAATGAGCCGCTCTCCCGTCTCCCCATTTCCCCTGGTCTCTCCAGGAGTCTGATTTTCCACCTCCAGTTGCAGGTCGTGACACGTTTTCTCTGCAAATCTCAAAGGTTGATATAAAATACCCTAAACATTTGCCCCACTTCTCTCTAGTTGTTGTTTCTAATTGAATATGCCCTGAGATTTCCCCCCTCTCTCTAATTATAAAATACCAAGAAAATCTCAGATTTACACCTTTCTCAGCTTCTTGAACATAGATATAAAATGTTTGCAAATGTTGCCCATTTCCTCTCTATTCATTTAACAAATACTGATGTGAAACACTGACATTTTACTGCACATCAGATATAAACTGATATAAAATCCCTTTGATTTTCCACTTTCCTCTCTATTATTTGCAAAAATAGAGCCAAAATCTCTCAGATTTCCAGTCTTTCTCTTTCAGTTCTACGTTATCAAATATCAATTAAAAATCCTTTCGTGTTTGGGGCTGTTCCCCATGTTTCTCAATCCCAGGAACTTCTCCTTTCTTAGAGGAAACCTGTTGCCCTGAATCATTCTCCATCCTGGAGGTTGCAGGGGGTTAAATTTCCCAGTGTTGATCTTTCCTCTCCTTTGAGAACCATTTCTTCCCCCCTTTATCTGTGTTAAAATGTTTGCTGAAGAAAGAGACCAGCCACATCTTTAATACACATCAAACCTCGAGGCCTCCCCCTGTTTGGGGATCAGTGGTCCCCAGCTGGTAACGGGAGAGTTGGCTGGACCCTTTTCTTTTCTCCAGCTGGCACGGGATGAGGAGGTCACTCTGAGTGCAGTGTGGGTCCAGAAGTATCCCAAACCCCATGACAAATAGTCTCTGTGAGGGGTTCCTTCCCACAGTGCTAAGATGTAGCCACCTCTGCGGTGGATCCAGGGTGGCCATTATTTGCTAGTAACAGGCATAAACATTTCTTACCTATTTTGTCCCTCCAGGCCTTCCATACTCCTGTTCAAGAGACATCCCCCAGGCCTCCCTCTGCCTGTGTGACTGGCCAGCAGGGGGCGGTGGTCACTTTCTATCCCCTTCTCAGGCACTGTGAGGTAACAGTGTTGCACTGGGGGAAGGGGTGTCTGTGTGGGGAGATTTCAGCTGGAGCTGAAGGGGTGTTGTGGTAGTGGGAGTTGTTTAGGTGACGGGGCAGGTAGGACCCTAATCAAATTGGTGGGTTCTGGAGGTTTGGGGGGGTTGGTTCTGATGTGCCCAGCCCTGAGGCTTTGGGTCCTGGAGGTGGGTGTCGCTGTTGGCTGCAGAACAGTGGGGTTGGGCATCTCTTGAGGGTGGGGCAGGGGGTTAGAGGGAGCCTGGTGCTGTGCCAGGGGCTCTGTCTGGGCTTCCCCCGCAGACTCCTGGCATCGCTGCCCTGCCCAGTGCACGGGGGGGCGAGCGGAGCTCTGGCACTAGCTCAGGGGATGCCAGGCAAGCACAGTGCAGGGTCCCACTGAAACGCCTCAGGGCAGAGGAGGGGCTCCCAGACACACAACATGGCAGATCCTGCTGGAAAACAGGGGGGGGTCCTAGGCAGGCAGTGAGGGACTGAGTTCCTGGCGGGTGTCCCTGGCTGCTGGGGGCACTTGGTGGGGAACCCTTTGGGATTCCCAACCTGGCAATCATGGTCTGGTGGGGCTTCCTGGCCAGTGGGGCGTTGGGGGGTATCTGGGGTCCCTGGCCAGGGATTCTGGGAGCTGTGTCCCAGGGAATATCTGGTGGGACCCTGGGTAGGGGGTGTCTGTTGCCCCTGGCTGTGGGGTCTGGGCTCTGTGTCCTGGGAGTGTCTGGGGCTGCTACTAACCATGATCCTTCTCTCTGATCAACTTGTGTCAGAGTCCTGGCTCCAAGCACTGCCGGGCATTCCCAGTCACAGGCCCTGTCACTGTGATAACTTTCTATCCACTTATCAGTCACTGTTAGTGTGAAATCACAGATTTTGCTTTTCTCCTCTTTGAAAACTGCAGGAACTTTCAGTTCCATTTGGAAAATTGTGCCCCCAGTCCTTGTCCTAGATCTGGGGTATGAGGGAGGTGGGAAGGGGTCAGCACTGCCACACGATGGTCTCTTCCCAGCGTTCTGGACTCATTCTTTCTGAACTCTAGTTTCATTGAGACCAATGTTAATCCAGAGTCACTGTATGGAAAGACAAGGAGTGACTCCGGATGGACAGTGGGGCTAATGAGATGAGCAATTCTCCCTGTGAGGAGGGGCTCTCATTAGCTGCTCTCCCCAGAGAGCTAAAGGAGGGAAGCTGCTCAAACGCTCTGTCCCTCTCTGCTCAGGATACTGGGGTTCAGCTTCCTGGGTCAGAGGCTGCAGCCTCCATAGTGATCTGGGAGACCAGGCTTAGCAGCTGCTGCTCCCCCAGCGGGGTTCTGTGCTGGGAAGTGACCTGAATTAAAGCTGCTTCTCTGCCCGGCCCAGGGGATGACTTTCTCCAGCTGGTCCTAGCCCCCTAGGGCAGCCCTGGGCCCTGTTAATACTAAATTCTGAGCCAGAGTCTCCAGGTAACTGAAAGAAACGAAGGGAAAATGCTGGGGTCTGGCCTTAAAATGACTCCACACAAACAGACCCCCCTCGTTTCTCATCCAATTAACAATTGCAGGAGCAAATCCAGCCATGGGGGAGCAAACTACCCAGGAATGGGACTTTCCTACCAGACGGGCAGGGAGAGGGGAAAAGGAGATAGAAGGAGAAAGAGAGACTGAAAGGGGCCATGGGAGAGAAGAGTTTGGAGAGAGATTTTCAGATCTCTAATCTGCCCAGACAGATGTATTACTGCACCCTGGGTAGAGTCACTTTCCTGTGGAAAAGATGAGAAACAGACAGAGGAAAATCCAGTTCCTGACTCCATATCCCTCCTGCTGGGGTGTGGCTGCCATGGGGTCAGTGTCTGAGGGGATCCCCCACAGTGACTCCTTTCGTTCTGCTTTTTTCTGGCCTTGTGTTCAGAGACTTTGTTACGGGGTGAGGGGAGGGAGACGGGAGGTTAAAAATGTCTCTGTGGGCTTAGCCTGGCAGGAGAGGCCAGGTCTACACTGTACAAAGAGATCAAGCCTTTCTCAGTATGGCAGACTCTAGGGTGCCTGTCTGCAGGGAAAGGGCCTGGGGGAATCATGCTGTGAAATGAATTAAAGCCTGTTCTGAAACCTTCACAACTGCCCTTCTCGCCCTGTCAGGCTGCGGAATAACGTCCATGTTTCGCTCCAGTTCATCCCGTCCTCTCGTTGGACAGGGGAGAGAAATGGCTGCAGAGGAGCCAGTTCAGGTAAGTATTATCAGGGGGTTGCCGGTGGGTTCCTCCAGGGGGGGAGAGGGACAGAAAATACGTGGGAGATGGGAAGGTTTGCACAGGCTGGTTTGGAGGTTGCAGTCTGGTTTGCAGGAAATGCACAGGGTGGAGAAAGGGAGGAGGACAGGGGTGTGCTAAACCTGGTGGGAGTTATTTAATATGTGGCCTAGATCTAGGAACAGACCCAGGAGGTTCGGCGGTGGAAATGCTCTAGTTTGTGGACCAGAAAATAACCCCGCTGCATGGGGCTGGGAAAACTGACCAGACTCCTAGTGCTGGAGCCCGACCTGACTAACCAGCGGCTGCTGTGAGATATGAAGGGGGCACCCACCAGTGAGGCTTAGGGGAGATTCCCCTCCCTTCACATCCAGCTCTTCAGAATGGGGAGGTTGTTGGGCTCCCTGCCAGCGAACTCTCCCTGGACCCTGCTAGGGGCTCCATCTCCTGAATCAGTCAGTGGCTAGTAGGTGTGTGATGGCTCTGCTGGGAGAGAGGAGGGGCTCTCGCTTCGTCCCCTCCCCTGGTGTTTCCTGGATGCTCTGAGCAGGGTGGGGTGGGACTCTGACTGCAATCCACCCAGAGCTTCTGTTTGGCTCCTGTCCCCCATGTATAGTGGGGCTGTGAGTGGGGCAGCAGTTACTGAGTGTTGGACTCTTGCTCTTTCAGGGGCCGGTGACCTTCGAGGAGGTGGCTGTGTATTTCACCAGGGAAGAGTGGGCTCTGCTGGACCCCACTCAGAGAGCCCTCTACAGGGATGTCATGCAGCAGAACTATGAGAATGTGACCTCGCTGGGTAAGGGTTCCTGTCCTCTATTCTTGGAAGGGGAAAAGAAGAGAGATGGTTCACGCCAGCCCCACAATGCCACCTCTACTCTGTCCTGTTGCCTCATCACCCCAATATGCCAGTGACACACACACTACCAGAGACCCTCCTGCTGCAGAACACTTTGGGAACAGAGCACAGGAGCCGACGCACAGTGTCAAATAGCTCCTGTTTGCTCAAGTAAAACTGAGGATTCGGTGCGGCATAATCAGTAGAAGCTTCCTACCCCTGACCTCTCAAACCCTGAGCCTTCTCCACCCAGACCACAATTATGCTTGGGGTGTAACGAGCAGGCAGCTGGAGTCAGCTGCTGATCCGGGTTACTTATCACACAGACAGTCCGTGCGTCCTTGACTGCTGGCTGGGGGTATCCAGAGAAGGAAGCTCAGTGGCGGATTTAGCGTTAGTGGGGCCCTGTGCTCAGCTCCATTTTAGGGGTCCCTCCTTGGGACATAAGCAACAAAAAACTCTCTCATTTCCCTCCCACCCCCATTTTTTCATTCTTTTTTTCCCTTCCTCCTCCTCCTATAAGTAATAGGAAGTAAATGAAAATAAAGTGAGGTACATTGATTGTTTTTGTTGTCTAACCGATTCTTCCACAGACCACTTGAAAATCGCTGAGTCTTGGTGCACCACTTAATGATCTTTCCATATATTGTTTGTACCGTTAGCTAACTATTGTAAAGCGCTTTGGATAAGAGCCCTTTATTAAAAATTAAAAATGTTGGAGTGCAGGGTCTGGCCAGGAGTTAGGGTGTGGGAGGGGGCTGAGGGTTGGGGCAGGGGGTTGGGGTGTGGAGCACTTACCTGGAGCAGCTCCTGTTTCATGTGAGCAATGCAGGTGGGGATGTGGGGGGGAGGCAGGAGTCAGGGAGGGCTGGGTGTTCAGGGTGCAGGAGTCAGAGCAGGGGGTGTGAGGGGCAGGGGGGGGGGATAAGTGGTTATGGGTGGTTGCAGGAATCAGGGAGGGCAGGGAACTGGGGTGTGTTTGAGAGGGGTGAAGGAGTACGGGCGGGGGGGGTGAGGGGGTGCCGGGGTCAGGGAGGGCGGGGTGTGCGGGGTGCGGGAGTCCGGGCTGGGGGGGCGGGGTCTGGGAGGGAGGTAGGTTGCAGGGGCAGCGGGAGATGGGGGTGCAGGGTCTGGCGAGAGGTTCGGATGCAGGAGGGGGCTCAGGGTTGGAGCAGGAGGTTGGGGTGTGAAGTGCTTACCTGGGGCAGCTCCCATGTGGTGTGAGGGGTGCAGGTGGCAATGTAGAGGGGTGTGTGCAGGAGCTCCCATTTGGTGCTCAGGGTGTGGTTGAGGAATGGGGGGGGGGGTGCATGAGTCAGAGCATGGGGTGTGAGGGCTCATTATGTGGGAGGGGATGCAGGAGTCAGGTCTGGGGACTGGGGGGTATGTGATAGGGGAGTGCTTTGTAAAGCAGGGAGCAAGTGACCAGGGAGCTTTTCAAACAGGGCTGCTAATGGGGAGTTTCGTGAGGGAGTTTGGAAGGGGAGTGGGAAGGGGGCGAGGTACTCTTACCATTCTTGAAAACATTTAAGCTATAATACAAACTTCTTGACTGAAACAAAACCCCTGTTGTTAACCTAGGTAGCTGTAAGAGAGAATGCAGGCAGAAGCCCTGCAGCAGAGTGGGGGCTATCCTGTTTATTGCTCTCAATGTAGCATGTATGATTACCTGCCCTGTGGGCGGGTGGCTTACGTGTGCATTCGGTGCAAGGAGCTCCTGGCCCTCAGAGACCACGTGCAGGCTTTGGAGGCCAGGGTGGTGGAACTGGAGACGCTAAGGGAGGCAGAGAAGTATGTTGATGAGGCTTTCCAGGACACTTGTAGATTTCTCCCACCTCCGGTCAGACAGCCACTGCGCTGTTGAGGAGAATGAAAGGCCCAGGGAAGGAGAGCTGTCAATGGGAGCAGAGGGAAACCTTCCCATAGTTGGGACCCTCCTCCCAGATGGTGTTGGGGTAACCTCTTGCACTGAGGTTACCCCAGGCATTAAGAAAAGGCAGCTGTTAGTAATGGGAGATTTGATCATTAGAAACAAGGATAGCTGGGTTTGTGATGACCGGGAGAACTGTATGGTGACTTGCCTGCTCGTTACAAAGGTTGCTGATTTCTCGAGGCATCTAGATAGATTTATGTGTAGTGCTGGGGAGGAGCCGGTGGTCGTGGTACATGTAGGCACCAATGACATAAGGAACGGTAGGTGAGATGTCCCGGAGGCCAAATTTAGTCTGCGAGGAAAGAGGCTGAAATCTTGGACCTCTATGGTGGCATTCTCAGAAAAGCTTCCAGTTCCATGCACAGGGCCAGGTAGGCAGGCAGAGCTTCAGTGTCTCAATGAATGGATGAGATGATGGTGTAGAGAGGAGGCGTTTAGGGAAACTTTGGGGATGGGTGAGCCTATACAGGAAGGATGGGCTCCACCTAACCCAAAGTGGAACCAGACTGCTGGCACTTAACATTAAAAAGGTTGCAGAGCAGTTTTTAAACTAAGAGATGGGGGAAAGCCAATAGCTGCTGAGGAGCTCGTGGATCGGACAGAGACTTGTCTTAGAGGAGAGTCTAGTGATAGAGATTTTCTAGTTCTAGTCAGGAAGAGAGGCTGGAAGAGGATAAAGTAGGGGCCAGATCATTCTCACACACAAGAATCTGACACATCAGAAGAGGGCAGACGAATAAACAGTGACAAGTTTTTAAAGTGCTTGTACACAAATGCTAGAAGTCTAAATAATAAGATGGGTGAATTAGAGTGCCTCGTGTTAAAGGAGGATATTGACATAATAGGCATCACAGAAACCTGGTGGAGTGAGGACAATCAATGGGACACAATTATTCCAGGGTACAAAATATATCGGAAGGACAGAGCAGGTCATAAGAACATAAGAACGTCCGTGCGGGTCAGACCAAAGGTCCATCTAGCCCAGTATCTCTCTGCCAACAGTGGCCAATGCCAGGTGCCCCAGAGGAGTGAACCTAACAGGCAATGATCAAGTGATCTCTCTCCTGCCATCCATCTCCATCCTCTGACGAACAGAGGCTAGAGACACCATTCTTTACCCATCCTGGCTAATACCCATTTATGCACTTAGCCACCATGAATTTATCCAGTTCTCTTTAAACATTGTTATAGTCCTAACCTTCACAACCTCCTCAGGTAAGGAGTTCCACAAGTTGACTGTGCGCTGCGTGAAAAAGAACTTCCTTTTATTTGTTTTAAACCTGCTGCCTATTAATTTCATATGGTGACCCCTAGTTCTTGTATTATGGGAATAAGTAAATAACTTTTCCTTATCCACTTTCTCAACATCACTCATGATTTTATATACCTCTATCATATCCCCCCTTAGTCTCCTTTTTTCCAAGCTGAAGAGACCTAGCCTCTTTAATCTTTCCTCGTATGGGACCCTCTCCAACCCCCTAATCATTTTAGTTGCCCTTTTCTGAACCTTTTCTAGTGCTAGAATATCTTTTTTGAGGTGAGGAGACCACATCTGTACACAGTATTCGAGATGTGGGCGTACCATGGATTTATATAAGGGCAATAATATACTCTGTCTTATTCTCTATCCCGTTTTTAATGATTCCTAACATCCTGTTTGCTTTTTTGACCGCCTCTGCACACTGCGTGGACATCTTCAGAGAACTATCCACGATGACTCCAAGATCTTTTTCCTGACTCGTTGTAGCTAAATTAGCCCCAACATATTGTATGTATAGTTCGGTTATTTTTTCCAATGTGCATTACTTTACATTTATCCACATTAAATTTCATTTCCCATTTTGTTGCCCAATCGCTTAGTTTTGTGAGATCTTTTTGAAGTTCTTCACAATCTGCTTTGGTCTTAACTATCTTGAGCAGTTTAGTATCATCTGCAAATTTTGCCACCTCACTGTTTACTCCTTTCTCCAGATCATTTATGAATAAATTGAATGGGATTGGTCCTAGGACTGGCCCTTGGGGAACACCCCTCTCCATTCTGAGAATTTACCATTAATTCCTACCCTTTATTTCCTGTCTTTTAACCAGTTCTCAATCCATGAAAGGACCTTTCCTTTTATCCCATGACAGCTTAATTTACGTAAGAGCCTTTGGTGAGGGACCTTGTCAAAGGCTTTCTGGAAATCTAAGTACATTATGTCCACTGGATCTCCCCATACTTGGGGGGTGGGGAGGGGAGTGGCACTGTATTTTAAAGAAAATGTAAACTCAAATGAAGTAAAAATCTTAAATGAAACCACATGTTGCATAGAATCTCTTTTGATAGTAATTCCATGCTCTAATAAGAATATTAGAATAGGGATCTGTTATCGACCACCTGTCAAAGACAGCGATAGTGAGGATGAAATGTGAAGGGAGATTAGAGAGGCTATCAAAATAAAGAACTCCATAATAGTGGGAGATTTCAGTTATCCCCATATTGACTGGGTACATGTCACCTCAGGACAAAATGCAGAGACAAAATTTCTCGATACTTTAAATGACTGTTTCTTGGAGCAGCTGGTACAAGAATCCGCAATGGGAGAAGCAACTCTCGATTTAGTCCTGAGTTGAGTGCAGGATCTAGTCCAAGGGCTAACTATAACAGGACCGCTTGGAAATAGTGACCATAATATAACAACATTTAACATTCCTGTGGTGGGAAGAACAGCTCAACACTGGCATTTAATTTCAGGAAGGGGAACTATGCAAAAATGAGGGGATTAGTTAAACAGAAATTAAAAGGTACAGTGACTAGAGTGAAATCCCTGCAAGCTGCATGGACACTTCTAAAAAACACGATATTAGAGGCCCAACTTAAATATATACCCCAAATTAAAACACACAGCAAAAGAACTAAAAAAGAGTCACCGTGACTTAACGACCATGTAAAAGAAGCAGTGAGAGATAAAAAGGCGTCTTCTAAAAAGTGGAAGTCAAATCCTAGTGAGGTACATAGAAAGGAGCGTAAACACTACCAAATTAAGTGTAAAAATGTAATAAGACAAGCCAAAGAGGAGTTTGAAGAAGGGGCTAGCCAAAAACTCAAAAGGTAATAACAAAAGCAGGAAGCCTGCTAAACAACCAGTGGGGCCACTGGAGTAATGATACAAAAGGAGCCCTTAAAGACGATAAAGTCATTGCGGAGAAACTAAATGGACTCTTTGCTTCAGTCTTCATGGCTGAGGATGTTGGTGAGATTCCCAAACCTTTTGTGGGTGACAAATCTGAGGAACTGCCACAGATTGAAGTGTCACTAGAGCAGGTTTTGGAACTACTTGATAAACTTAATTGTAACAAGTCACCGGGACCAGATGGTATTTACCAAGAGTTCTGAAGGAACTCAGATGTGAAATTGGGAAACTATTAGCTATGGTTTGTAACCTGTCTTTAAATCGACTTCTGTATCCAATGACTGGAAGATTGCTAATGTAACACCAATATTTAAAAAGGGCTCTAGAGGCGATCCTGGCAGTTGCAGACTGGTAAGTCTAACGTCTGTACCAGGCAAATTAGTTGAAACAATAGTAAAGGAATAAAATTGTCAGGCACATAGAAGAACAAAAATTGTTGAGCAAAAGTCAATATGGTTTCTGTAAAGGGAAATCATGTCTTACTAATCTATTAGAGTTCTTTGAAGGTGTCAACAAACATGTGGACAAGGGGGATCCAGTGGACATAGTGTATTTAGATTTCCAGAAAGCCTTTGACAAGGTCCCTCACCAAAGGCTCTTACATAAATTATGTTATCATGGGATAAGAGGGAAGATCTTTTCATGGATAGAGAACTGGTTAAAAAGACAGGGAACAAAGGGTAGGAATAAATGGTAAATTTTCAGAATGGAGAAGAGTAACTAGTGGTGTTCCCCAAGGGCCAGTCCTAGGACCAATCCTATTCAACGTATTCATAAATGATCTGGAGAAAGGGGTAAACAGTGAGGTGGCAAAGTTTGCAGATGATACTTGGGACGATGCGGTTCTGATGGGACCCAACTGAGAGTGACAAATCGCTTAAAACAGGGCAGTTACAGCCCAAGGCTGGGATTTTTCCACCTCTAAGGCAAGGCAAACCAGCCAGACAAAGAGGACTTTGGTTTCACCCCACTGGTTAACCACGTCACACAAGCAATTCCCTTAGACACTCCAGTCTTCCAGTATCACCACCAGTGCACTCGTCCTGGGGATGAATGGTTATGAAATCCAACACCCCAATAAAAGAAAAAGGTTCTCTCGATCCCAAAGAATCAAGCCCCAGACCCAGGTCAATATACACATCAGATCTTACCCACAAATCATGCTGTTGCCAATCCTTTAGAATCTAAAATCTAAAGGTTTATTCAGAAAAGGAAAAAGATAGAGATGAGAGCTAGAACTGGTTAAATGGAATCAATTACATGCAGTAATGGCAAAGTTCTTAGTTCAGGCTTGTAGCAGTGATGGAGTAAACTGCAGGTTCAAATCAAGTCTCTGGAGTACATCCTCCTCAGGGATGGGTCAGTCAGTCCTTTGTTCAGAGCTTCAGTTTGTAGCAAAGTTCCTCCAGAGGTAAGACGCAGGATTGAAAACAAGATGGAGATGAGGCATCAACCTTTTATAGGCTTTTTCCAGGTGTAAGAACACTTCTTTGTTCTTACTGTGGAAAATGACAGCAAAATGGAGTCTGGAGTCACATGGGCAAGTCCTGCATACTTTGCTGAGTTACAAGGCATATTTGCCTTCCCTCAGTGGGTCAGTTGAATAGCTGATGGTCCTTAATGGGCCATCAAGCATGCTAGGCAGAGCTAATGCCAACTTGTCTGGGATGTCTCCCAGAAGCACAGCATAAGTTGGAAATACAGACAGGATAGAGCCAATACTCATAACTTCAACTACAAAATGATACATACATATAGACCCCATAATTATAACCAGCAACCCATAACCTGGTCTTGGACACCTTATATGACCCCCTTTACATAAGATTTGGTGCCACTACAGGATCTTGGTTGCAACCATATTCTATATGGTCCCAGATTATATCAATAACATCACAATACTAAACTGCTCAAGATAGTTCAGACCAAAGCAAACTGTGAAGAACTTCAAAAAGATCTCACAAAACTAAGTGACTGGGCAACAAAATGGAAAATGTGTATAAATGTCAAGTGATGCAAATTGGAAAAAATAACCCCAACTATACATACAATATGATGGGGGCAAAATTAGACTAATCAGGAAAAAGATCTTTTTGTCATTGTGGATAGTTCTCTGAAGACATCCAGCAGTGTGCAGCGGAAGTCAAAAAAGCAAACAGGATGTTAGGAATTATTTAAAAAGGGATAGACAGTAATACAGAGAATATCTTATTGCCCTGGTATAAATCAATGGAAATAACTAATTTAGACCCTGTCATTTTATATGTATATTTGGGATTATGTTTGCCAATGGGCTGCAATATGTGTTATCCTGACATCTAGTACTGCTGAGATCGTGCATTCAATAATATCCCTGCCCTTCCTGTTCCCGTTCTCCACCGAACCCCACGCTTATGTTTCCAGCTTCCCCAGGACTCTGTCTTTGCCTCTGGACCCATCTGTCAGCAAGAAGCAGTGCCAGGGAGACTTCGATTTCTGGGACATGGATTTACTTTCTGTGTGTTTTAGGAGACTCTTTGAAATTGAGTGTCTGTGACATTAAGCCCAGTACAATCTGGACTGTTAACAGCTGTGTCCCCTCAGTTCCCCAGGCTGGGTTGCCTTTTACACTGCTCTACTGTGAGAGCAGCCACTCCTGGGCAGTTCACACACAGTCTCCACCATGTAACTCACTCCCAGCTACACAGTATTGAGTGCTGCTAGTTAGTGACTCACAAATTACAGTACCCCACAGGAGAACCCCAGAAAATTCTCTGCTCCCAGACTTCCCCCAGAAATGTGCATCTTGCATTGTCCAGCACACTCCTGAACTATGGGAGCTCATATGAAATCTGTTGTTTCATCAGTGGAAAATGACATGCACCAGCCTTGTTATTCCAAATGGAGTTTCCAACACACTTTAATCCAAGCACACTGGTTTGATTAAAAAAAAGGAAACAAAATTATTAACTACTGGAAAAAAAAGATTTGAAGTGACTACAAGTAATGAGGCATAAATGTCAGAATTGTTTCCAAAAGAAATGCAAAGATAAAACACAAACTAATGTTTAACTTAACAAGCTAAAAGGGATTTAAAATAAATGTTTCTCTCACCATCTGCTGAGACAGGCTGGTTTTCCTTTCAGCCAGGACTCCCCCTAACCTGCCCCTGCCGCCCACATTCAGTTCTCCAGGAGTTGTCATGAGCAGAGGGAAAGGGGGGAGAGAGAGAGACTCTCATGCATTTTCCTCACCTCTTTTTATAATTCAGTCCTTTGTACTAGAAACCACTTCAGTTCCCAGCTGAGTCATGGTGACAGGCTGTCATAGATACGAGCTTCAAGTGTCCCTGTGATGGAATGTAAATGTCATCTTCACACCTTCCCCTTGGTGGAGAATGGCTATTTGACCAGCTGTTTGCCTTGCTGTCTCTGAGGACCGTAAGGTTAGAGTTGCAGCTTTTTCAGTAATATACTGTAAAATCTCATCACTTTCCATACAATGTTGCTACACAGTTTAACAGGAGGATATTCAGTAGATTATGTCTTTTCAAATGGTACCTCACAAGCCCTACAGTGATAAATGAAGGGGAGGGGAGGGATCTCCCTTTTATAAACACCCAGCCAGCCAGTGGGCTGTAAAATCCCTGTTGGTGCGAGTTCTCTGCTTGCTTTACCTCTAAAGGGTTAACAAGCCAACAGGGTTTTTTAAAAAAAAAAAAAAGTATTGGGCACCTGACCAAAAGAGCCAATGGAAAGGCTAGAACTTTTTTAAATGGTAAAGTAACTTTCCCTTTGTCTGTTGTTCTACGGAGAAGGCGACACGGAGTAGCAATGCTGTGTAAGGCTTGAAGCAGGCATGAAAATTCATCTTCCATACCTAGGAGAAATGATTTGGCTAGGGAATGTTTAGACAGACACAATCAGGTTCATTTTTTATTTTGGCTTTTGGATCTCCTCTACACTATCCCAGATGCTTTTGTTTGCTTGTAAGCTTTAAGCTGAACCCCCAAGAAAGCTATTTTGGGTGCTTACAAAAATTTTCTTTTAAGATCTAGCAGAAGCCTAAGTTCCAGATGTATTGTTTTCCTTTTCAATTTTAATAAAATTGACCTCTTTTAAGAACAGGATTGGATTTTTGGTGTCCGAAGAGGTTTGTGTGTGTTGTTTGATTAGCTGGTAGCCACAGCTAATTTCCTTTGTTTTCTTTCTCAGCTCTTTCCTGGAGGGGAGGTGAAAGGGCTTGAGGGTGCCCCACAGGGAAGAATTCTCAAGTGCTCTTTCCTGGGGCCAAGGGTTTTGGGGTTTTTTCCCTTTGGGTGGTGGCAGCATTTACCAAGCCAAGGTCAGAGAAAAGCTGTAACTTTGGGGGTTTGATACAAGCCTAGAGTGGCACAAATTAATTTGTAGAATCCTGTCGGGCCCCCACTTTCTGCACTCGGAGTGACAGAGTGGGGATTCAGCCCTGACACATACTATGAACAAAATGGATCATAATTTTCTAGAAGAGTGAACATAGGGGAACAGACTAGCACAGTGTCTGTGTGTTCCCAACATATATGTGGGTATTCTAGTCCCTCACAAGCAAGGTGTTTGGCATCTTCAAACACCTGAGGAACCGGTCCTGGGAATTGACTGGTTTATTAAGTGACACTGTATGGAATTGAGAGACACTTTATACTGTGGCAAATTGCTGGTACTGTTATTCTGGGTCTCGCGTTTTCTCTTTGGGGAAGGTTCAGGGCGCCACTGCTTGCCTCTGAATCGGTATTTTAATTTCCCCACTAGTGTCCTTGAGGAGGGGAGTGGAGAGGGAGGGACCTGGGCCCGCCCTCTTCTCCAGGTCCCAACCCAAGGGCCCTGAGGTTAGTGGTGAACCACTTGAACTGGCGGTTCCTTCCCCTGGGCTTCTTCCCTCTCCTGCCCTTCAGCTTGTGGAGGAGCTTCTTGCCCTCCTTCTACACAAGCCAGGTGCCCCTTACCTAGGGTCTTTGGATTTCTCAGCCCACTGGAGCACTCCTCCAAACTTTCCTTTTGTCTCTCTTCAAAACTGTTCTCTGCTCCAACTCCTT
Source organism: Mauremys reevesii (assembly GCF_016161935.1). Lineage (NCBI taxonomy): Eukaryota > Metazoa > Chordata > Testudines > Geoemydidae > Mauremys > Mauremys reevesii. Next base: position 32,323,285 of record NC_052636.1, on the reverse strand, counting down.
CAAACTGCTCTCTGCTCCAATGCCCACACTGTCTGATTGAAGCAGGGGTTTTTATCACCTGACTGACTGCTGGTGCTCTAATTCATCTATAGCAAACTTTCTTCCCTCTGCAGGGAATAAGGCTCCCTGCTAACCCTCTCCTGCTGCCCTCTGGCCACGCTGTATCGCACTGTGTACTGAGAACTCCAAGGCTTTTCCATGCCATGTGCTGTGAAGCTTCTGTTTGGGACACAGGAATTAGAAACCACTTGGCAAAAGGAATATAAAGGGCAGCTGCATCATCTCCATTTTGTCTTCAATCCCCCTTCCTACCTCTGGAGCAACTTCTCTACAAACTGAAGGCTTGAACAAAGGTCTGAATAATGTGGATGTGTACCAGAGAGCCTTTCAAGCCAGAAACTCACCAATACTGCTAAGAACCAGCTGTATAGATTTCTGAATGTGTCTGACTGCTTTCCCATTTAACAACTCCCTTTTTCTTTCTTTCTTTTATACTAAACCTTTAGTTTAGATGCTTTCTTGCTTATAAACCTTTAGTTTAGATGCCAATGATTGGCTGGCATCGTAGTATTTTGAGTAAGATCCAAACCTATACTGACCTGGTAATGTGGCTGACTCTGGGGTCAGAAGAACACTTTGTTTATGTGAGCAGAGTTTTTAAATAACCTCTCACTGTGCTGGACCTAGGTGCTGATTGGGAGTCAGAGAACTGGGATGCAATAAAGGGGGCCGTGTGATTTCTTTTTTCAGTTTCTCGATAACCAGTGTGGGGGATCAGAAGCACAGTTGGTGACTGGTCGGTGTGTTTAACTTCCGTGTTATCCACCAGTTTGGGGAGCCTCTGCTCTCCCTTTTTCAGCCTGCCCTGGTCTTGGCATTTTCAGTGAGGACTAGCCCAGGGACACCGGGTCACACCGAGTATTAAAGTTAAATTAATAGAATGTTTTTTATGACAAAGTTTTATGAAATCAATGGAACCCCTTTGTTTTCTTTCATCTGAGCAGGGTTTCCATTTTCCAAACCTGATGTGATCTCCCAGCTGGAACAAGGGGAAGAGCCATGGGTCTCAGACCTGCAGGGTTCAGAGGGAAAACAGACCCTGAGATCTCCCTGCAGAGGTGAGGAAACATTAAACCAACTCTGAGTGTGAAAGTGCCTGAAGGAAACATCTGGGATGCTCTACCAAGCCCTTGGGAGGTCTCTCAGTTCATTATTGTTGCCAGCAGGGGTCATATCCTCAGGGTAACTATAGCTCATGGCTTCCCGTAGATTCTAGCAGACACCAGGCAGTAGCTTCCTCCCTTCCCCTTGAGAATTTGGATGGGATTTGAAAGCCAAATTGATCCCCTCCTCTCTCCTGTTTTGGGGAAGAATATGGGGGAGTTCAGTTTGTGATTTTTATTTGACCTCCTCCAGCACTTAGTTTGTTTTGGCTTTTCACTTTTCAACCCTGTTTGATGTTTCTGTCTTTTTCACAGCAGGTGGTGCAATGGCATGTGAGAAAGAGGAGCAGAATTCTCAGCAGCAAAATGTTCAGCAAGTGGATAAACACAGAGCATTATTGCAAAGATCAAAAAGCAATGTGTCCAGGAGTCATGAGGAGGAAAAGTCCTGTGAGATTCAGCACAGACCAGAGAGAGAACAAGGAAACCAGCTGGGGGTGAAAATGGGTAAACGTATTTCCTCTCAGGGAACTCAGAAGTACCTCAAGGAAACCACAACAAAGCAGGAAATCATTGGAAAGAGAAAAAATACATACACCGTGTGTGGAAAAAACTTATGTGACTACTCAGCCCTTCTTAATTATCAGAGAATCCACACAGGACAGGCCCTACAAATGCCGTGAGTGTGGGAAAAGCTTCACTCAAAGATCAAAGCTTTCTAGACATCAGAGAATCCACACAGGGACAGGCCCTACGAATGCCGTGAGTGTGGAAAACCTTCAATCGCAGATCAGCCCTTTTTACCCATCAGAGAATCCACACAGGGGACAGGCCCTACGAATGCCGTGAGTGTGGGAAAACCTTCATTTACAGATCAGGCCTTTCTCAGCATCAGAGAATCCACACAGGGAGAGGCCCTTTGAATGCCGTGAGTGTGGGAAATGCTTCACTAGCAGCTCAAACCTTTCTCAACATCAGAGAATCCACACAGGAGAGGCCCTATGAATGCCGTGAGTGCGGGAAAAGCTTCTCTAGCAGCTCAGCCCTTATTCATCATCAGAGAATCCACACAGACGAGAGGCCCTATGAATGCAGTGAGTGTGGGAAAAGCTTCTCTAGGAGATCAGGCCTTTCTCAGCATCAGAGAATCCACACAGGAAGAGTCCCTATGAATGCCGTGAGTGTGGGAAAACCTTCAATTGCAGCTCAAACCTTATTACTCATCAGAGAATCCACACAGGGAGAGGCCCTATGAATGCAGTGAGTGTGGGAAAAGCTTCTATAGCAGCTCAGCCCTTTCTAAACATCAGAGAATCCACACAGGGAGAGGCCCTTTGAATGCCGAGAGTGAGGGAAAAGCATCACTCACAGCTCTCACCTTAATGGGCATCAGAGAATCCACACAGGAGAGAGGCCGTATGTATGCCGTGAGTGTGGGAAACCTTTCAATCACAGCTCGCACCTTCTTACCCATCTCAGAATTCACACAGGAGAGGCCCTACGAATGCCGTGAGTGTGGGAAAAACTTCATTTACCGCCAGCAGCTTATCAGCCATCAGAGAATCCACACAGGTATGAGACCCCATGGAAGCAGTGAGTGTGGGAAACCCTTGTCTTGCCACTGAGCCCATGTGAGCCATCAGAGAATCTGCAAGGGGGATCAACACCATAAACCCTCTAGGGCTATCGATACTTTCATACTTTTCCTGATTCCCACAGAGTAACTTTTAAAAGCTGTTTGAACTGCATGAAGCACCGATATCCCTCAGCTTGGCCAGATGAGTGGCCCATTTTTGCATTTTGCAGTTTGACCTCTTTGAGGTGGACCCATTTGTCCTTTCTATCAACTCCATTGTCCCATGAGTAATTCAAGTGTGTCCTTCCCATAAGAAACAAGGGAGCATCACAGTTATACCATTCCTCCTATTGCAGTTATGGCTAGAGTCACCAATGATACATATTGTATCATTGCCAATTGTTCTCACGGTGCTCTGGGTTGTGCTGAAGAGCAGTTATCATGGGAACTTTTCATATTACATTTAAAAGAGGAGGAGCAGGGGCAGGAAAAAAGTGTCATTTCCGCTTCTGTGATACTGGAAGGAGATGTAAAAAGCGACAGAGTCCTGTGGCACCTTATAAACTAAAAAATGTTTTGGAGCATAAGCAATATACCAAAACCTACAGGATAACACTTCAGTCTCCCTGGACACACAATCGCAGATTTAACAATAGCCATCCTGCAGCAAAAAAACGTCAGACCCAGACTTCAAAGAGAAACTGCTGAGTTTCAGTTTATTTGCAGATTTGACACCATCAGCTCAGGATTCAACAAAGACTGTGCCTGGCTCGCCAGCTACAGAGGCAGTTTCTCCTCCCTTGGTGTTCACACCTCCACTGCTAGAACAGGGCCTCATCCTCCCTGATTGAACTAACCTTGTTATCTCTAGCCTGATTCTCGCTTGCATATTTATACACCCCTCTGGAAATTTCCACTACATGCATCTGACGAAGTGGGGATTCATCCACGAAAGCTTATGCGCCAATACGTCTGTTAGTCTACAAGGTGCCACAGGACTCTCTGTCACGTTGTACAGATCTGGACTAACACAGCTACCTCTCTGATACTTGAAAGGAGATGGGGTGACTCAGAGATTCTCTCCTTCCCCATCACGGCAAAACTTTTACCTTTTGACTGAGCCAGGCAGAGTTTATCGTCATCACATTCTACCCCTCCACTTCTCAAAATGTCATATGATGAAGTGTTCTCAGTTGTCTGTGCTTGGAGATGATGCTTAGACTTATTTAATCCTGTACCAGAGTTGCTGTGACTGGAGATGAAAGTATCAAAGGCCTGGAAGGGGAATTCAAATGGATCCTAAATACAGTGTCATCATTTAGAGTTTAAATCCCAGGTTCCATCTATTGGTAAAGCCAATTCTGGCAAGGTAGCTGTTTTTTCCTCCATTATGGGGATGCTGGGATACTAAACATGTTGTAAATAACATAACTGACTATGGAGACAGTGCTGAGCGAAGCAGATTTGAATGGATCAGAGGATAATGTGATGGGAGAATCTCTTGTCCTGATTCTAAATAATGAGATGTAACCTGCTCTGGAATTTCAATTTACACTTTCATTGTCATGTATTCTATCTCTCTGTGATCTGGGTTTCTATCTTTCTTGATGGCTGTGTGGTCGCACAATTAGATATTAGTTCAGCTCAGATTTATTGGAGAATTTAAGACAAATGACCATTTGCTAAAGTCATCATTTCTCCCTTCAGCTTTGCTTTTTCCCCATATCTCCATGATGACTTGGAGACAATTCAAGTGCAGTTCTGTCAACAGGAGAGAACTCTCCAGTTTACTGGCCATGGTAACAAAGACACAGCAGTGATTTAAAATCTCCATTCAGAAATGGTGAACAGCAGACCCCCCACTAACTGAGGGAAGTGCATATGAGCACAGTGTAGTTCAGTTACTTAAATCAATATTGTCTCAGATGGCTATGTTGGCAGGAGAAGCTCTCCTGCTGTTGTAGCGCTATCTACACAGGGGATTAGAGCTGTGTAACTACGTTGTTCAGCTGTGTTGATTTTTCACACCCCTGAGCAATAATTATACCGATAAATGTCTGTAGTGAAGACCAGACAGTTTTCTCTTGTGTTTTATGCATTTACATCACTTCTCCCTTACCTCCTACTTCTTGGAAAGATTTAAAGTGTGAAAAGAGAGGTATTTTTCCTCATGATGCAAACATTCCCACATAGGAGATGCCTTCCACCAACACGCATGGCAGAAGAACCAGAGAGATATGAACTCTCAGAAGTGTTGAGACAAACCACAACTTGAGCCATGGTTCAGTTGTTGGCAATGGGGATTAAAAGAAAACTAACATATACGACAAGGATTTGTGATCTTTGAATATATTACTGTTACTAGTGAAAATGAAATTATAGGTGAAGTTATTGGTTAAAGAGTAAGACACTAATTGTTTGATAATCTGAATTATTTTGGAAAACTGAAAGTTGTCTTGTTTTTTTCTTTTTTTAGTCATACAGGAAATGATGGCTAATCTTCAAAAGTTAATTTCATTTAATTTACCCCCTGTAGTGTAAGGAGTTCTGGTAGAAAACCTCACTCCAAAGGTTGGGGTGGGAGAATAGGTGTTAGCGTATAGAAGAGAATATTGGGCCCGTATAGATTTTATGTTTTTGTAAATGTCAAATAGAGCATATTTTACTGAACTTCAAAGTCAATTTCTATTAAAGGAAAACTACTCGAGGAGACAATTTGTATAAGTTTTTACCCTGTAAACGGGTCGACTGACCCCTGCGGCGCCTCCTGCTGGTTACTCTGGGAATTAGCTTTGTTCAGCACCGGAGCGCCCTCTGCAGGCTGGTGATCCACCTGTTCTCAGGCCCCCCGTGTCCCTCCCTGGACCCGGTGCCCCTTTTCTCCGGGGTGCTGCCCCCTGGCAGTAACCCCTTTTCGCTCTGGGCTTCCCCTTTTGTCTCAGGGAACCCCCACCCTCTATCCCTACCTTGCCTCAGTATGTGGCTACTGTCAGTCATTGTCTAGCCCCACACCCTGGGGCAGACTGCAGTATCAGCCTATTCATCATTGGCAGGGTTGGGTTTGGACCTGCTGCTTTGGCTACCTCTGGGCTGCCCTCTGCAACCCCCAGTACCCATTGGCCTTGTGCTAGGCCGCAGCCTGAGGCTTTCCTGGCTAGAGCTCCTCAGCTCCTCTGCCTTTCCCCAGCCCTGCTTCACCCTAGGTACTTATCTCAGCTCCTAAGCAGCCAGGCCCATCTCCCTCTGAAGGCAGAGAGAGACTGTCTGTGCTTCTGGCTTCCCTGGCTTTCTTACAAGGCCCTTGGCTCAGTTTGGGGCGTGGCCCCAGCTGCAGCCACTTCCCCAATCAGCCCAGCCTAAAGGCTGTTTTCTTGAGCCTCAGCCCCTTCCCAGGGCTATTTTTAACCCCTTCAGGGCAGGAGCAGAGGTCCACCCTGCTACAGGGAGCGCTCTGCCTGCTTGGGCTGCCCTGCTGGCTGGAGTGCTCCCCCCTTCTCTGGCTACCTTGCTGGCTGGAGCTCCTTCTCCCTTCCTGGACTGCTGCTGGCTGGAGGACTCCTTCCTGGACTACTGCTGCTGCTGAGTGAGTGCGGGGGGGGGGCCTTGCTGGCCAGCCCCCACTCCCCCCCATCTCTGGAGGGAGAAGTTGGGACCCCACCACCACCACCACAACTACGGCTACCACCTGTGGGGAGTCCTTCCTGCCTGGCCACCAGGACTGCTGGAGAAGGAGGAGGAGCTGCTGCTGCTGCTGCTGGAGCTGTGGTTGTCCTGGGGAGCTGCTGGAGCCTGGAGGGGGACTGAGAAGACCACCGGCTGCTGGGAAGTACACAGGAATCTGAAGACCGCTGTGGAGGGGGCCTTACAAACTGAGTAACTTTTTGACTGTGCTCTAGTGGTGGGGGTTTAGACTGTGTTTGTGGGGACACGGGGGTGTGGCGTGGAGCCTGCCCCCTGGTCCATCTGTGTCCCCCCCCAACCCCCACCACCACCGCTGCCCCCTCCACCACCCCTGCAGTCCCTTACCATCTGCCTCAGTTCCTGCCTCTGGGACTCAGCTGCTCGCCTGACCTGCCATGCCCTATTGCCACCGTTTGGGCCTCCAGCGGCAGCCAGCTAGCCTTTGACTGTGCACAAGTGCTTGTGGGTGCACGCACCCCCCCCCTTCCCCTGGACTGACCCCTTCCCCTCTGCAACAGGCCCCCTAGCTTTGCCCCTTGTTGCCTGCCCCGTTCGCCCCTAGTAGCCTTCCCCCCCACCCCCCCTGCCCAGCTTCAGTTTGTTTGCCTGCCCCGCCCGTCTCCCTTTGAAGCTTTGTTTGTCCTGCCCCAGCCCTGAAGCCAGCCCCTTGGTCCCTCTGACCCACCCCCAGCCTGGTTGCTCCCCTCCCTCCGCGGCCCCACACCCGGATTAGCCCCTCCCCTCGTGCGCCCATAGTCCCATCAGTGCGCTTGTGCCTCTCCCCTGTTTAAGTTGCCCCTCCTGCACTGCACCCCCCACTGCTCTTGTTTCCCCCGCCCCCTCCCTTAGTACAGCTAGAGGAGCCGGATTTTGCTCCTGTGTCGGTACCTGACCCCCCCCCCCGAAGTCCTCGATAGTCCCCGTATCTGCCCCCCCCCATTGTTGGCACCCTCCTCCCTGCCCACAGCCTAGCAGGGAGGAGTGGGTGACCTGTTCTTCCCCTCCGCCCCCTTTCTCCGGTGTTTGCCCTCCCTCCCCCACTCAGCATGGCGGGAGGCGCGGCAGGTGGGATTCCCGGGACGACGTCTGTCCCCCCTCCCTCGCCTGCTCCCCCCAAACGCCTCCCGGTCTTGAGCTCAACCGCCGCTGCCGGACCATCTGCCGCCGCTCCCGCTAAGGCGCCGGCAGCGGCGACCGACGGGGTGCCCTCTGCTGCTGCCACGTCCCTCGCCCCTTCCGCCCCTGGAGGAGCCCCCCCAGCCGGCGGAAAGGGCCAGGGCAAGAAGAAGGGAAAGGGCCCCGCTAAGAAAACTAAGCCCTCCATGGCGGAGCCTGCCCCCGCTGCCGCGGCCCCGCCACCGGCCGCGGCGTCCCTCCCCGCTGTTCCCTCCACCAGCTCTGCGGGTGTCCCTCCCTCGGCCCCCAGAGCGTACGCCCAGGTGGCGGCGGCCCCCCCGCCTGCCACTACGTCATCTTCCCCGACCGCTGCCTCCGCTACCATCTACAGCGGCCGGGGCCCCTTCCCCACCTTGACCCGGAAGCACGGCGTCCGTTGCCTCCTGGTGCCCGCCTCGCCCCACGTGGAGACCTACGTGCGGGCGTTGGCGAGGGTGGTGGGGCCCACGGCCATTGTGGCAGCCTCCAAAATGTACGGCAAGGTGGTCTTCTTCCTTGCCTCGGAGGCCGCCGCCCAGGAGGCGGTGGAGAAGGGCCTGGCGGTGGGGGGCGTGTTCGTCCCCCTGGAACCGCTGGAGGACCTGGGGGTCCGTGTCGTCCTGACCTCCGTCCCTCCCTTCCTGCCCAATGCCGCCCTGTTACCCGCCCTCTCGACCCTGGGGAAGCCCATTTCCATTGTGAGCCCTCTCCCCTTGGGCTGCAAGGACCCCGCCCTCCGTCACGTCCTCTCGTTCCGCCGGCAGGTGCAGCTTCAGCTGCCGCCGGCGGCACGTGGCGGAGAGGCGCTCGAGGGGTCCTTCCTGGTCCCCTTTCAGGGGGCCCAGTACCGGGTGCATTACTCCACGGGGGAGGCCCGGTGTTACCTCTGCCGGGCGACGGGGCACGTCCGGAGGGACTGCCCTTTGGCCCGGCTCGGAGGAGCTCTCGGGACCCCCGAGCCCCGGCACGGCACCGGCCCTGTCATCGCCGGCGCCCCTGGCTGCCCGGTGCCCAGAGTCGCCCCTCCTCCTCCTCAGCCCATCACCGCTCCCGCTCGGGCCTCAGGGGTACGTCCTCCAGGGCGCCCAGCCGAGCGGGAGAGCCCTGCCTCTGCTACCTGCGCTCTGGCGGGGCCTGTGGAGGAGGGTGCGGCAGGGGTACTGCTGGGCGTGGGAGAGGGCTCTCCCCAGGGGGACTCTTCCCTCTCTCCTGCTGTCCCCCCAGTGCCTCTCCGAGCCCCCGAACTGGCCTCCTTGCCCCCCGACCCAACCCCTGTCGACCGGCCCAACGATGATGCCATGGAGGGCTGGACCCGGGTGGAGGGTAAGCGAGGCAAGCGGAAGGCTCGAGCTCCGCCCGTGCCACCTGAGGCGGAAACCCCCCGTAAGACCAGAAAGGGGGCCGCCGACACCGAGCCTTCTGCCGCGCCCCAGGGGTTGACCCATCTGCCGATGACGGCTAGGGAAGACGTGGCAGCACCGGAGGGTACCACCATCCCTCCTCCGCAGTCCCCACCTGCGGAGGCCTCCGCTGCGGCCCCTCCTGGTCCCTTGCCGCCTGTACCCCCTGCAACACCCGAGGTGAGCGTCGCCTCGGGCGCGAGTGGGGAGGACCCCGGGGTGGTGGGAGGCGAGCTCCCCTCCATCTTCGAGGAGATCGAGGCCCTGGGTCTGACCCCGGTCACCCCAGGGGAGGACGACCCTCTGCCGACGGGCCTTGATCTAGCTGACCTCACCCCAGCTTCCCCTTCCCCGTGCTCCACCAACCCTCCAGCTGCGTCTGCTCCCGCCTCCGAGGGTCCCCTGGACACCTCGACCTGCCCGGCTGCGGATGGCACCCCGCTGCTGGCCGCCGAGCCTGTTGAGGTGACGGCCGGTGCCTCGTGGCAGGGAGATGGGCTACCGGGGGTGTCCCTCGGTGGTGCGGAGCAATCGAGTCCCTTCCCGGGTGGGGGCCCCCCTGAGGGTTCCACATCTCCCCGTGCTGGGGCTGCTCTGCCTGCCGTTGAGCCTGAGCCCGGTGTCACTGGGGACCCCCTCCCTACCCCTCCAACTCCCGTACCTGGCCGCGAGGAGCCACTTACTGATGGCTCGGCTCCTGAGGCCCAGGGTCCCGTCTCTCTCCCTCCCCCCGCCCCTGCTCCTGACCCCAGCCCTGCCCCCTCCACCTCCCGTGATGTTATTGCCGCCCCTGGAGCTGTCTCCTTCCCTTTCCAGGAGGATGACTCCCAGGGAGCGGCCTTTGAGTTCCACAGTCCCGACCCACTAGGGGCTGCAATCTTCCCTCCGCCGCCCCCCACTGAGCCGGGGTCCGCCCCTTGCTTGCCCGTCCCAGTAGGCCACGGGGCTGCGCCAGAGGCCCCATCCCCCCATACGCTGCGAGAGGAATTGCGGGACTTCTTGGAGGACGTCCGGGGCTCCCGCAACAAGGTCGTGCTTGCTCTCCAGCGCTGGGGGGACTTCCACCGGATCCTCCTGGCCACGCGGGCCCTCATAGGGGAGGGCAAGGGGACCGGGAAGCAGAATGTCGCGGCTTACCACCGGGCGCGCGGCTTCCGTGACTCCCTGCTCGCCTTCGGGGTGGGCCACGGTTTGCTGCGTGGCCCAACGGGGGCCGTGAGCGCCCCTGCTGCCGTGGATCCCCCCCAGCCCTCCTCATGGCAGTCATCACCTTTGCCACACTAAACGCCCGGAGCTGTAGGGTGGGTTTCCGCAGGAGCCAGGTGCTCTCCTTCCTTCGGGAGGGGGGGTACTCCGTGGTTTTCCTGCAGGAGACCCACACGGATCCGGCCGCCGAAGCTAACTGGCGGCTGGAGTGGGGGGACGGGGTCTACTTCAGCCATCTCACCACCCATCAGGCTGGAGTGGCTACCCTGTTCTCCCCCGACCTACGGCCAGAGGTGCTGGGGGTCGCCGAGGCTGTGCCGGGCCGCCTGCTGCACCTCCGGGTCCGCATGGCGGGGCTTGTGGTCAACCTCATCAACATCTATGCCCCGGCATTTGCCCCGGAGCGGCTGCAGTTCTATCGGCAGGCGTCCGCCTTCCTCGGCTCCCTGGATCCTCGCGAGTGCCTGGTCCTGGGCGGGGACTTTAACACCGTCCTCGAGGAGCGGGACCGCTCGGGGACCGAGCAGAGCCCGGCCGCCGCGGACGTCCTCAGGGAGATCGTCGCCCATCACTCCCTGGTGGACGTCTGGCGCGACCACCACCCGGACGACGCCTCCACGTACACCTATGTCCGGGTGGAAGCCCATCGGTCGTGCCACTCCCGGTTGGACCGCATCTATCTGTCCCGGTTCCATCTCTCACGGGCCCAGTCCTCCAGCATCCGGCCGGCCCCTTTTTCGGACCACCACCTCGTCACCGTGACGGCCTCTCTCTGCGCGGAGAGGCCGGGGCCGGCCTATTGGCACTTCAACAACAGCTTGCTGGAGGATGGGGGCTTCGTGGCGTCCTTCCGGGAGTTCTGGCTGGCCTGGCGAGGGCAGCGGCGCGCCTTTCCCTCGGCGCGGCGGTGGTGGGACGTGGGGAAGGTGCGCGCCCGGCTCTTCTGCCGTGACTACACCCGGGGCGCCAGCCGACGGAGGGATGCGGCGATAGGGCAGTTGGAGCGGGAGGTCTTAGAGCTGGAGAGGCGTCTGGCCGCCAGCCCCGAGGATCCATCCCTTTGCGGAGCGTGCCGAGAAGCGGAGGAGCCCGGGTCCTGGAAGACCATCGGGCCCGGGCGCTTTGTTCGATCCGCATCCGCCTCCTTCGGGAGATGGATCGCGGCTCCCGCTTCTTCTACGCCCTGGAGAAACGGAGGGGGGCCAAGAAGCACGTCACCTGCCTCCTGGCGGAGGACGGCTCCCCCCTCACGGATCCGGCGGAGATGTGCGAGAGGGCCCGGACCTTCTACGCGTGCCTTTTCTCCCCGGACCCGACCGATCCTGCCGCTTGCAAAGTGCTCTGGGACGGACTCCCGATGGTCAGCGCGGGCGACCGGGACCGGCTAGAGCTGCCTCTCACTCTGGCCGAGTTCTCGGAAGCCCTCCGTCGCATGCCCACCAATAAATCCCCGGGCATGGACGGGCTGACCGTGGAGTTCTACCGCGTGTTCTGGGACGTCCTCGGCCCAGACCTAGTCACCGTCTGGGCCGAGTCCTTGCGGAGCGGGGTCCTCCCTCTCTCGTGCAGGCGAGCCGTGCTCGCTTTATTGCCGAAGAGGGGGGACCTCCGCGATTTACGGAATTGGCGTCCCATCTCGCTCCTCAGTACGGACTATAAAATTGTTGCGAAGGCCATTTCGATTCGGCTAGGGTCCGTGCTGGAGGACGTGATCCACCCAGACCAGACCTACACCGTCCCGGGCCGTACCATCTTCGATAACCTGTATCTGGTCCGGGATCTCTTGGAGCTTGGGTGCAGGGATGGTCTGTCGTTCGCCCTCCTGTCCCTGGATCAGGAGAAGGCGTTCGACAGGGTGGACCACGGGTATCTCCTGGGCACTCTGCAGGCGTTAGGCCTCGACCCCAGTTTGTGGGCTTTCTCCAGGTGCTGTACGCTCGCAGAGTGTCTGGTCAGGCTCAACTGGACCCTGACCGAGCCGGTCAGCTTCGGGCGGGAGTGCGGCAGGGTGCCCTCTCGGCCAGCTGTACGCCCTGGCGATCGAGCCCTTCCTCTGTCTCCTCCGCAGGAGGTTGACAGGGTTGGTGCTTCGGGAGCCGGAGCTGCGGCTGGTCCTGTCGGCGTACGCCGACGATGTGCTCCTCGTGGTCCAGGACCCGGGCGACTTGGCGCGGGTGGAGGCCTGCCAAGCCGTGTACTCGGCGGCCTCCTCCGCCCGGGTCAACTGGGTCAAGAGCTCTGGCCTGGTGGTCGGGGACGGGTGGCAGGCGAGCTCCCTCCCACCCGCGCTTCAGGCCATCCGTGGAGCGCGGTCCGCTGCTCTATCTCGGCGTTTACCTTTCTGCCTGTGATCCCTCTCCGCCGGAGAACTGGCAAGGTTTGCTGGGCAGGGTGGCGGAGCGGCTCCGGAAATGGACAGGACTCCTCCGGTGCCTTTCCCTCCGAGGGAGGGCACTGGTGCTCAATCAACTGGTCCTGTCCATGCTCTGGTACCGGCTCAACACCCTGGTCCCGGCCCTGGTGTTCCTGACCGATCTCCGGAGGGTGGTGCTGGAGTTCTTTTGGCCAGGACTGCACTGGGTCCCTGCAGGGGTACTCCACCTGCCCCTGGAGGAGGGAGGGCAGGGCCTGAAGTGCCTCCGCACTCAGGTCCACGTCTTCCGCCTCCAGGCACTGCAGAGGCTCCTTTATGGTGCGGGTAGTCCGGCATGGAGAGCCCTGGCGCACGCCTTCCTGCGCCGCTTCCGAGGGCTCCGATACGACCGGCAGCTCCTTTATCTCGACCCGAGGGGCCTTCCGCGAGACCTCTCCGGGCTGCCGGTCTTCTACCAGGACCTCCTCCGGACCTGGAAGCTGTTCTCTGCGACCAGGTCCGTGGCGGCCACCGAGGGGCAGACCTCCTCGCGGAGCCCCTGCTACACAACCTCAGCTCCGTGTGCAGGTGGCGGAGTCCCGCGTGCGCCAGAGGTTGGTCCTGGCGGAAGCCACCAGGGTCGGAGACCTCCTGGACTACGACCGGGAGACTGGCTGGATCCCCTGACGCCGCTCGGCGGATGGGGCTCTCCAGACCTTGTACTCCCGGCGCGCACTACAGGAGGTGAAGGCCGCTTGCCGCCGCTGCTCGGGCTTACCTCGACCGGGTCCTGCGTGAGGGCACGCCCGCCCACCCCCCACCCCGAGCCCTCCGGACCTCTTTATCGGGCCCCTGCCCCGTGGACCCGACCGCCCCCGCCCTTCTCCGCCAGCCGGCTGCACAATCTGCAGCCGGTCCGTTTCAAACCGCGCCAAGGAAACAACTCACGCGCCGTGCTCCATACCGTTCACTTCTCACCTCGTGTCCCGCCCCGACACCAAGTGGCGGGACCTCTGCCACCTGTGGAGGGTGAGGAGCCCGGTGGGCCAGCCTGTACTCCACCCTGGTCCCGAGGCCCGCCGGGATATCAGCTGGCGGCTCCTTCACGGGGCCGTGAGCACGGGCGTACTTGGCGCGGTTCACCTGTCCCGGACACCTGCCCCTTCTGCGGCGTGAGGAGACCCTGGCGCATGTTTACCTAGAGTGCGCCAGGCTGCAGCCCCTATACCGGCTCCTCACTAATATCCTCTTGCGTTTCTGGCTGCACTTTTCCCCACCTCCTTATCCATGCACTCCTATCCGTGGCCCCACAAAGTCGCGGGACCTCCTGGTCAACCTCCTCCTCGCCCTGGCTAAAAAGGCCATCCACGCGACCAGGGAGAGGAGGTTGGCCGACGGAGACTCCTGCGACTGTGGGGCTTGTTTCCGGTCCCTTGTCCGCTCACGTCTCCGGGCGGAGTTCCTCTGGGCGGCGTCCGCTGGCTCCCTTGACGCCTTCGAGGAGCAGTGGGCGCTGTCCGGGGTTCTCTGCTCGGTGTCCCCATCAGGCTCCCTCCTTATGACCCTTTGACCTCACTCCTGTCCCTGTTCTTTTATTAGTTGTCCCCCGCAATTAGTGGGTTTCCGTGGCCCTGTGGATCCTCCCCTTAGGCTGGGGGGAGATCCGTTAGCATGGGGCGGGCTTCCGCCCGCCCCCTCTCCCGGATAACCCAATAGTACAGGGAGCGCTCTGCCTGCTTGGGCTGCCCTGCTGGCTGGAGTGCTCCCCCCTTCTCTGGCTACCTTGCTGGCTGGAGCTCCTTCTCCCTTCCTGGACTGCTGCTGGCTGGAGGACTCCTTCCTGGACTGCTGCTGCTGCTGAGTGAGTGCGGGGTGGGGGGGGGCCTTGCTGGCCAGCCCCCACTCCCCCCATCTCTGGAGGGAGAAGTTGGGACCCCACCACCACCACCACAACTACGGCTACCACCTGTGGGGAGTCCTTCCTGCCTGGCCACCAGGACTGCTGGAGAAGGAGGAGGAGCTGCTGCTGCTGCTGCTGGAGCTGTGGTTGTCCTGGGGAGCTGCTGGAGCCTGGAGGGGGACTGAGAAGACCACCGGCTGCTGGGAAGTACACAGGAATCTGAAGACCGCTGTGGAGGGGGCCTTACAAACTGAGTAACTTTTTGACTGTGCTCTAGTGGTGGGGGTTTAGACTGTGTTTGTGGGGACACGGGGGTGTGGCGTGGAGCCTGCCCCCTGGTCCATCTGTGTCCCCCCAACACCCACCACCACCGCTGCCCTCCACCACCCCTGCAGTCCCTTACCATCTGCCTCAGTTCCTGCCTCTGGGACTCAGCTGCTCGCCTGACCTGCCATGCCCTATTGCCACCGCTTAGCCTCCAGCGCAGCCCGCTAGCCTTTGTCGGTGCACACGTGCTTGTGGGCGCACGCCCCCCCCCCCCTTCCCCTGGACTGACCCCTTCCCCTCTGCAACAGGCCCCCTAGCTTTGCCCCTTGTTGCCTGCCCCGTTCGCCCCTAGTAGCCTTCCCCCCCCCCTGCCCAGCTTCAGTTTGGTTGCCTGCCCCGCCTGCCTCCCTTTGAAGCTTTGTTTGTCCTGCCCCAGCCCTGAAGCCAGCCCCTTGGTCCTCTGACCCACCCCAGCCTGGTTGCTCCTCCTCCGAGGCCCTCACCCTGATTAGCCCCTCCTCGTGCGCCCATAGTCCCATCAGTGCGCTGTGCCTCTCCCTGTTTAAGTTGCCCTCCTGCACTGCACCCCCATTGCTCTTGTTTCCGCCTCCCTTAGTGCAGCTAGAGGAGCCGGATTTTGCTCCTGTGTTGGTACCTGCCCCCAAGTCCTTGATAGTCCCCGTATCTGCCCCCCCCTCTCTTGTTGGCACCATCCTCCCTGCCCACAGCCTAGCAGGGAGGAGTAGGTGACCTGTCCCTTCCCCCCACCCCCTTTCTCCGGTGTTTGCCCAGTACCGGGTGCACTACTCCACGGGGGAGGCCCGGTGCTACCTCTGCCGGGCGATGGGGCACGTCCGGAGGGACTGCCCTTTGGCCCGGCTCGGAGGAGCTCTCGGGACCCCCGAGCCCCGGCACAGCACCGGCCCTGTCATCGCCGGCGCCCCTGGCTGCCCGGTACCCAGAGCCGCCCCTCCTCCTCCTCAGTCCATCACTGCTCCCGCTCGGGCCTCAGGGGGTCGTCCTCCAGGGCGCCCTGATGAGCGGGAGAGCCCCGCCTCCGCTACCTGCACTCTGGCGGGGCCTGTGGCGGAGGGTGCGGCAGGGATACTTCCGGGCGTGGGAGAGGGCTCTCCCCAGGGGGACTCATCCCTCCTTCCTGTTGTTCCACCAGTGCCTCTCCCAGCCCCCAAACCGTCTTCCCTGCCCCCTGACCCAATCCCTGTTGACCAGCCCGCAGGCGATGCCATGGAGGGCTGGACCCGGGTGGAGGGTAAGCGGGGTAAGCGGAAGGCTCGGGCTCAACTCGTGCCTTCTGCCGTGGAAGCCCCCCGTAAGACCAGGAAGGGGGCCGCAGGCACCGAGCCTTCCGCCATGCCCACGGGGATACCCCATCTGCCGATGACGGCTAGGGAAGATGTGGCAGCACCGGAGGGTACCACCATCCCTCCTCCGCAGTCCCTCCCTGCGGAGGCCCCCGATGGAGCCCCTCCTGTTCCCTTGCCTCCTGTGCCCCCGCATACCCGAGGTGAGCGTCGCCTCGGGCGCAAGCGGGAGGACTCTGGGATGGTGGGTGGTGAGCTCCTCCATCTTTGCAGAGATCGAGGCCCTGGGTCTGACCCGGTCACCCCGGGAGGACGACCTCTGCCGACGGGCCTTGACCTGGCAGACCTCACCCCAGCCCCCTTCCCATGCTCCACCATCCCTCCTGCTCCGCTCCCGCCTCCGCGGGTCCCTGGACTCTCGCTACTGGGGTGTCCTCGGTGGTGCGGGCGATCGAGTTCCTTCCCGGGTGGGGCCCCGAGGGTTCGGCATCTCCCGCGCCGAGGCTGCTCTACCTGCCGTTGAGCCTGAGCCCGGTGTCACTGGGGACCCTCCTACCCTCCAACTCCCGTGCCTGGCCGCGAGGAGCCACTTACTGATGGTTCAGCTCCTGCGCCCAGGGTCCCATCTCTGTCCCTCCCCACCCCTGCTCCTGACCCCAGCCCTGCCCTCCACCTCCTGTAATGTTATTGCTGCCCCTGGGTCTGTCTCCTTCCTTTCCCAGAGGATGACTCCCAGGAGCGGCCTTTGAATTTCACAGTCCCGACCCACTGGGCTGTACTCTTCCTCCGCCGCCCCACTGAGCCAGGGCCCGCCCCTTGCTTGCCCGTCCCGGTGGGCCACGGGGCTGCGCCAGAGGTCCCATCGGTGGACCCCCGGAGGCCAGTGACCCCGCCCCCCCATACGCTGCGAGAGGAATTGCGGGAGTTCTTGGAGGACGTCCGCTCCCGCAACAAGGTCGTGCTTGCTCTCCAGCGCTGGGGACTTCCACCGATCCTCCTGGCCACGCGGCCCTCAGGGGAGGGCAAGGGGACCGGAAGCAGAATGTCGCGCTTACCACCGGGGCGCGCGGCTTCCGTGACTCCCTGCTCGCTCGGGTGGGCCACGGTTTGCTGCGCGGCCCAACGGGGGCCGTGAGCGCCCCTGCTGACGTGGATCCCCCCCAGCCCTCCTCATGGCAGTCATCACCTTTGCCACACTAAACACCCGGAGCTGTAGGGTGGGTTTCCGCAGGAGCCAGGTGCTCTCCTTCCTTCGGGAGGGGGGGTACTCCGTGGTTTTCCTGCAGGAGACCCACACGGATCCGGCCGCCGAAGCTAACTGGCGGCTGGAGTGGGGGGACGGGGTCTACTTCAGCCATCTCACCACCCATCAGGCTGGAGTGGCTACCCTGTTCTCCCCCGACCTACGGCCAGAGGTGCTGGGGGTCGCCGAGGCTGTGCCGGGCCGCCTGCTGCACCTCCGGGTCCGCATGGCGGGGCTTGTGGTCAACCTCATCAACATCTATGCCCCAGCATTTGCCCCGGAGCGGCTGCAGTTCTATCGGCAGGCGTCCACCTTCCTCGGCTCCCTGGATCCTCGTGAGTGCCTGGTCCTGGGCGGGGACTTTAACACCGTCCTCGAGGAGCAGGACCGCTCGGGGACCGAGCAGAGCCCGGCCGCCGCGGACGTCCTCAGGGAGATCGTCGCCCATCACTCCCTGGTGGACGTCTGGCGCGACCACCACCCGGACGACGCCTCCACGTACACCTATGTCCGGGTGGGAGCCCATCGGTCGTGCCACTCCCGGTTGGACCGCATCTATCTGTCCCGGTTCCATCTCTCACGGGCCCAGTCCTCCAGCATCCGGCCAGCCCCTTTTTCGGACCACCACCTCGTCACCGTGACGGCCTTTCTCTGCGCGGAGAGGCCGGGGCCGGCCTATTGGCACTTCAACAACAGCTTGCTGGAGGATGGGGGCTTCGTGGCGTCCTTCCGGGAGTTCTGGCTGGCCTGGCGAGCGCAGCGGCGCGCCTTTCCTCGGCGGCGGTGGTGGGACGTGGGGAAGGTGCGCGCCCGGCTCTTCTGCCGTGACTACACCCGGGGCGCCAGCCGACGGAGGGATGCGGCAATAGGGCAGTTGGAGCGGGAGGTCTTAGAGCTGGAGAGGCGTCTGGCCGCCAGCCCCGAGGATCCATCCCTTTGCGGAGCGTGCCGGGAGAAGCGGGAGGAGCTCCGGGTCCTGGAAGACCATCGGGCCCGGGGCGCCTTTGTTCGATCCCGCCTCCGCCTCCTTCGGGAGATGGATCGCGGCTCCCGCTTCTTCTACGCCCTGGAGAAACGGAGGGGGGCCAAGAAGCACGTCACCTGCCTCCTGGCGGAGGACGGCTCCCCCCTCACGGATCCGGCGGAGATGTGCCAGAGGGCCCGACCTTCACGCGCGCTTTTCTCCCGGATCCGACCGATCCTGCCGCTTGCAAAGTGCTCTGGGACGGGCTCCCGACGGTCAGCGGGCGACCGGGACCGCTAGAGCTGCCTCTCACTCTGGCCGAGTTCTCGGAAGCCCTCCGTCGCATGCCCACCAATAAATCCCGGGCATGGACGGGCTGACCGTGGAGTTCTACCGCAGTTCTGGGACGTCCTCGCCCAGACCTAGTCACCGTCTGGGCCGAGTCTTGCGGAGCGGGTCCTCCTCTTCGTGCAGGCGAGCCGTGCTCGCTTTATTGCCGAAGAGGGGGGACCTCCGCGATTTACGGAATTGGCGTCCCATCTCGCTCCTCAGCACGGACTATAAAATTGTTGCGAAGGCCATTTCGATTCGGCTAGGGTCCGTGCTGGAGGACGTGATCCACCCAGACCAGACCTACACCGTCCCGGGCCGTACCATCTTCAATAACCTGTATCTGGTCCGGGATCTCTTGGAGCTTGGGTGCAGGGATGGTCTGTCGTTCGCCCTCCTGTCCCTGGATCAGGAGAAGGCGTTCGACAGGGTGGACCACGGGTATCTCCTGGGCACTCTGCAGGCGTTAGGCTTCGGACCCCAGTTTGTGGGTTTTCTCCAGGTGCTGTACGCTTCCGCAGAGTGTCTGGTCAGGCTCAACTGGACCCTGACCGAGCCGGTCAGCTTCGGGCGGGGAGTGCGGCAGGGGTGCCCCCTCTCGGGCCAGCTGTACGCCCTGGCGATCGAGCCCTTCCTCTGTCTCCTCCGCAGGAGGTTGACGGGGTTGGTGCTTCGGGGCGGAGCTGCGGCTGGTCCTGTCGGCGCGCCGACGATGTGCTCCTCGTGGTCCAGGACCCGGGCGACTTGGCGCGGTGGAGGCCTGCCAAGCCGTGTACTCGGCGGCCTCCTCCGCCCGGGTCAACTGGGTCAAGAGCTCTGGCCTGGTGGTCGGGGACGGGTGGCAGGCGAGCTCCCTCCCACCCGCGCTTCAGGCCATCCGGTGGAGCGCGGGTCCGCTGCTCTATCTCGGCGTTTACCTTTCTGCCACGCATCCCTCTCCGCCGGAGAACTGGCAAGGTTTGCAGGGCAGGGTGGCAGAGCGGCTCCGGAAATGGACAGGACTCCTCCGGTGCCTTTCCCTCCGAGGGAGGGCACTGGTGCTCAATCAACTGGTCCTGTCCATGCTCTGGTACCGGCTCAACACCCTGGTCCCGGCCCCGGTGTTCCTGACCGACCTCCAGAGGGTGGTGCTGGAGTTCTTTTGGCCAGGACTGCACTGGGTCCCTGCAGGGGTACTCCACCTGCCCCTGGAGGAGGGAGGGCAGGGCCTGAAGTGCCTCCGCACTCAGGTCCACGTCTTCCGCCTCCAGGCACTGCAGAGGCTCCTTTATGGTGCGGGTAGTCCGGCATGGAGAGCCCTGGCGCCTGCGCCTCCCGCTTCCGAGGGCTCCGATACGACCGGCAGCTCCTTTATCTCGACCCGAGGGGCCTTCCGCGAGACCTCTCTGGGCTGCCGGTCTTCTACCAGGACCTCCTCCGGACCTGGAAGCTGTTCTCTGCGACCAGGTCCGTGGTGGCCACCGAGGGGTCAGACCTCCTCGCGGAGCCCCTGCTACACAACCCTCAGCTCCGTGTGCAGGTGGCGGAGTCCCCCGCGGTGCGCCAGAGGTTGGTCCTGGCAGAAGCCACCAGGGTCGGAGACCTCCTGGACTACGACCGGGGAGACTGGCTGGATCCCCTGACGCTCGCTCGGCGGATGGGGCTCTCCAGACCTTGTACTCCCCGGCGCGTACTACAGGAGGTGAAGGCCGCTTTGCCGCCCGCTGCTCAAGCTTACCTCGACCGGGTCCTGCGTGAGGGCACGCCCCGCCCACCCCCCACCCCGAGCCCTCCGGACCTCTTCATCGGGCCCCTGCCCCGTGGACCCGGCCCCGCCCCTTCTCCGCCAGCCGGCTGCACGATCTGCAGCCGGTCCGTTTCCAAACCGCGCCAAGGAAACAACTCTCCGCGCTCGTGCTCCATACCGTTCACTTCCTCACCCTCGTGTCCCGCCCCGACACCAAGTGGCGGGACCTCTTGCCACCTGTAGAGGGTGAGGAGCCCCGGTGGGCCAGCCTGTACTCCACCCTGGTCCCGAGGCCCGCCGGGGACATCAGCTGGCGGCTCCTTCATGGGGCCGTGAGCACGGCGTGTGGCGCGGTTCACCCCTGTCCCGGACGCCTGCCCTTCTGCGGCGTGAGGAGACCTGGCGCATGTTTACCTAGAGGCGCCAGGTTGCAGCCCCTATACCGGCTCCTCACCGACATTCTGTTACGTTTCTGGCTGCACTTTTCCCTCACCTCCTTATCCATGCACTCCTATCCGTGGCCCCACAAAGTCGCGGGACCTCCTGGTCAACCTCCTCCTCGCCCTGGCTAAAAGGCCATCCACGCGACCAGGAGAGGAGGTTGGCGACGGAGACTCCTGCGACTGTGGGGCTTGTTTCCGGTCCTCGTCCGCTCACGTCTCGGGCGGAGTTCCTCTGGGCGGCGTCCGCTGGCTCCTTGACGCCTTCGAGGAGCAGTGGGCGCTGTCGGGGTTCTCTGCTCGGTGTCCCCATCAGGCTCCCTCCTTATGACCCTTTGACCTCACTCCTGTCCCTGTTCTTTTATTAGTTGTCCCCCGCACTTAGTGGGTTTCCGTGGCCCTGTGGATCCTCCCCTTAGGCTGGGGGGGGGGATCCGTTAGCATGGGGCGGGCTTCCGCCCGCCCCCTCTCCCGGATAACCCAATAGTACAGGGAGCGCTCTGCCTGCTTGGGCTGCCCTGCTGGCTGGAGTGCCCCCCCCCTTCTCTGGCTGCCTTGCTGGCTGGAGCCCCTTCTCCCTTCCTGGACTGCTGCTGGTTGGAGGACTCCTTCCTGGACTGCTGCTGCTGCTGAGTGAGTGCGGGGTGGGGGCCTTGCTGGCCAGCCCCACTCCCCACCTCTGGAGGAGAAGCCAGGACCCCACCACCACCACCACTACAGCTACCACCTGAGGGGTCCTTCCTGCCTGACCACCAGGGCTGCTGGAGGAGGAGGCTGCTGCTGCTGCTGGAGTTGTGTTTGTCCCGGGGAGCTGCTGGAGCCTGGAGGAGGACTGAGAAGACCACCGGCTGCTGGGCAGTGCACAGGAATCTGAAGACCACTGTGGAGGGGGCCTTAAAAACTGAGTAACTTTTTGACTGTGCTCTAGTGGTGGGGTTTAGACTGTGTTTGTGGGGACGCGGGGTGTGGCGTGGAGCCTGCCCCTGGTCCATCTGTGTCCCCCAACCCCACCACCACCGCTGCCCCTCCACCACCCCTGCAGTCCCTTACCATCTGCCTCAGTTCCTGCCTCTGGGACTCAGCTGCTCGCCTGGCCTGCCACGCCCTATTGCCACCGTTTGGGCCTCCAGCGCAGCCAGCTAGCCATTGACTGTGCACAAGTGCTTGTGGGTGCGCACCCCCTTCCCCTGGACTGACCCCTTCCCCTCTGCAACAGGCCCCCTAGCTTTGCCCCTTGTTGCCTGCCCCGTTTGCCCCAAGTAGCCTTCCCCCTGCCCAGCTTCAGTTTGTTTGCCTGCCCCGCCCGTCTCCCTTTTGAAGCTTTGTTTGTCCTGCCCCAGCCCTGAAGCCAGCCCCTTGGTCCCTCTGCCCCACTCCCAGCCTGGTTGCTCCCCTCCCTCCGCGGCCCCTCACCCTGATTAGCCCCTCCCCTCGTGCACCCATAGTCCCATCAGTGCGCTTGTGCCTCTCCCCGGTTTAAGTTGCCCCTCCTGCACTGGACCCCATTGCTCTTGTTTCCCCGCCCCTCCCTTAGTGCAAGTAGAGGAGCGGATTTCGCTCCTGTGTCGGTACCTGCCCCCCAAGTCCTCGATAGTCCCTTATCTGCCCCCTCCCCATTGTTGGCACCCTCCTCCCTGCCCACAGCCTAGCAGGGAGGAGTGGGAGACCTGTTCTTCCCCCCCGCCCCCTTTCTCCGGTGTTTGCCCTCCCTCCCCATTCAGCATGGCGGGAGGCGCGGCGGGTGGGATTCCCGGGATGACGTCTGTCCCCCCTGCCTCGCCTGCTCCCCCCAAACGCCTCCCGGTCTCGACCTCAACCGCCGCTGCCGGACCTCCTGCCACCGCTCCGCTGGTGCCGGCAGCGACCGACGGGTGCCCTCTGCTGCCACGTCCCTCGCCCCTTCTGCCTCTGGGAGCCCCCAGCCGGCGGAAGGGCCAGGGCAAGAAGGAAGGGCCCGCTAGAAAGACTAAGCCCTCCATGGCGGGGCCTGCCACCGCTGCTGCGGCCCCGCCACCGGCCGCGGCGTCCATCCCCGCTGCTCCCTCCACCAGCTCTGTGGGTGTCCCTCCCTCGGCCCCCAGGGCGTACGCCCAGGTGGCGGCGGCCCCTCCGCCTGCCGCTGCTCCTCCGACCGCTGCTTCCACTACCATCTATAGTGGCCGGGGCCCCTTCCCCACCTTGACCAGGAAGCACGGCGTCCGTTGCCTTCTGGTGCCTGCCTCGCCCCACGTGGAGACCTACGTGCGGGCTTTGGCGAGGGTTGTGGGGCCCACGGCCATCGTGGTGGCCTCCAAAATGTACGGGAGGGTAGTTTTCTTCCTGGCTTCGGAGGCCGCCGCCCAGGAGGCGGTGGAGAAGCCTGGCGGTGGGGCGTGTTCGTCCCCTGGAACCGCTGGAGGACCTGGGTGTCGAGTGGTCCTGACCTCCGTCCCTCCCTTCCTGCCCAATGTCGCCCTGTTACCCGCCCTCTCTACCTGGGAAGCCCATCTCCGTGGTGAGCCCTCTCCTTGGGCTGCAAAGACCCGCCCTCCGTCACGTCCTCGTTCCGCCCGGCAGGTGCAGCTTCAACTGCCGCCCGGCGCGCGTGGCGGAGGCGCTCGAGGTCTTTCCTGGTCCCCTATCAGGGGGCCCAGTACCGGGTGCATTACTCCACGGGGGAGGCCCGGTGTTACCTCTGCCAGGCGACGGGGCACGTCCGGAGGGACTGCCCCTTGGCCCGGCTGCGGAGCGCCGGGACCCCGAGCCCGGCAGTGCCGGCCCTGTCATCGCCAGCGCCCCTGGCCACCCGGTGCCCAGAGTCGCCCCTCCTCCTCCTCAGCCCATCACCGCTCCCGCTCGGGCCTCAGGGGTACGTCCTCCAGGGCGCCCAGCCGAGCGGGAGAGCCCTGCCTCTGCTACCTGCACTCTGGCGGGGCCTGTGGAGGAGGGTGCGGCAGGGGTACTGCTGGGCGTGGGAGAGGGCTCTCCCCAGGGGGACTCTTCCCTCTCTCCTGCTGTCCCCCCAGTGCCTCTCCGAGCCCCCGAACTGGCCTCCTTGCCCCCCGACCCAACCCCTGTCGACCGGCCCAACGATGATGCCATGGAGGGCTGGACCCGGGTGGAGGGTAAGCGGGGCAAGCGGAAGGCTCGAGCTCCGCCCGTGCCACCTGAGGCGGAAACCCCCCGTAAGACCAGAAAGGGGGCCGCCGACACCGAGCCTTCTGCCGCGCCCCAGGGGTTGACCCATCTGCCGATGACGGCTAGGGAAGACGTGGCAGCACCGGAGGGTACCACCATCCCTCCTCCGCAGTCCCCACCTGCGGAGGCCTCCCGCTGGCCCCTCCTGGTCCCTTGCCGCCTGTACCCCTGCAACACCCGAGGTGGCGTCGCCTCGGGCGCGAGTGGGAGGACCCGGGGTGGTGGGAGGCGAGCTCCCCTCCATCTTCGAGGAGATCGAGGCCCTGGGTCTGACCCCGGTCACCCCAGGGGAGGACGACCCTCTGCCGACGGGCCTTGATCTAGCTGACCTCACCCCAGCTTCCCCTTCCCCGTGCTCCACCAACCCTCCAGCTGCGTCTGCTCCCGCCTCCGAGGGTCCCCTGGACACCTCGACCTGCCCGGCTGCGGATGGCACCCCGCTGCTGGCCGCCGAGCCTGTTGAGGTGACGGCCGGTGCCTCGTGGCAGGGAGATGGGCTACCGGGGGTGTCCCTCGGTGGTGCGGAGCAATCGGGTTCCTTCCCGGGTGGGGGCCCCCCTGAGGGTTCCACATCTCCCCGTGCCGGGGCTGCTCTGCCTGCCGTTGAGCCTGAGCCCGGTGTCACTGGGGACCCCCTCCCTACCCCTCCAACTCCCGTACCTGGCCGCGAGGAGCCACTTACTGATGGCTCGGCTCCTGAGGCCCAGGGTCCCGTCTCTCTCCCTCCCCCCGCCCCTGCTCCTGACCCCAGCCCTGCCCCCTCCACCTCCCGTGATGTTATTGCCGCCCCTGGAGCTGTCTCCTTCCCTTTCCAGGAGGATGACTCCCAGGGAGCGGCCTTTGAGTTCCACAGTCCCGACCCACTAGGGGCTGCAATCTTCCCTCCGCCGCCCCCCACTGAGCCGGGGTCCGCCCCTTGCTTGCCCGTCCCAGTAGGCCACGGGGCTGCGCCAGAGGCCCCATCCCCCCATACGCTGCGAGAGGAGTTGCGGGAGTTCTTGGAGGACGTCCGGGGCTCCCGCAACAAGGTCGTGCTTGCTCTCCAGCGCTGGGGGGACTTCCACCGGATCCTCCTGGCCACGCGGGCCCTCATAGGGGAGGGCAAGGGGACCGGGAAGCAGAATGTCGCGGCTTACCACCGGGCACGCGGCTTCCGTGACTCCCTGCTCGCCTTCGGGGTGGGCCACGGTTTGCTGCGCGGCCCAACGGGGGTCGTGAGCGCCCCTGCTGCCGTGGATCCCCCCCAGCCCTCCTCATGGCAGTCATCACCTTTGCCACACTAAACGCCCGGAGCTGTAGGGTGGGTTTCCGCAGGAGCCAGGTGCTCTCCTTCCTTCGGGAGGGGGGGTACTCCGTGGTTTTCCTGCAGGAGACCCACACGGATCTGGCCGCCGAAGCTAACTGGCGGCTGGAGTGGGGGGACGGGGTCTACTTCAGCCATCTCACCACCCATCAGGCTGGAGTGGCTACCCTGTTCTCCCCCGACCTACGGCCAGAGGTGCTGGGGGTCGCCGAGGCTGTGCCAGGCCGCCTGCTGCACCTCCGGGTCCGCATGGCGGGGCTTGTGGTCAACCTCATCAACATCTATGCCCCAGCATTTGCCCCGGAGCGGCTGCAGTTCTGCTCGGCAGGCGTCCGCCTTCCTCGGCTCCCTGGATCCTCGCGAGTGCCTGGTCCTGGGCGGGGACTTTAACACCGTCCTCGAGGCGGGACCGCTCGGGGACGAGCAGAGCCCGGCGCCGCGGGCGTCCTCAGGAGATCGTCGCCCATCACTCCCTGGTGGACGTCTGGCGCGACCACCACCCGGACGACGCCTCCACGTACACCTATGTCCGGGTGGGAGCCCATCGGTCGTGCCACTCCCGGTTGGACCGTATCTATCTATCCCGGTTCCATCTCTCACGGGCCCAGTCCTCCAGCATCCGGCCGGCCCCTTTTCGACCACCACCTCGTCACCGTGGCGGCCTCTCTCTGCGCGGAGGCCGGGGCCGGCCTATTGGCACTTCAACAACAGCTTGCTGGAGGATGGGGGCTTCGTGGCGTCCTTCCGGGAGTTCTGGCTGGCCTGGCGAGGGCAGCGGCGCGCCTTTCCCTCGGCGCGGCGGTGGTGGGACGTGGGGAAGGTGCGCGCCCGGCTCTTCTGCCGTGACTACACCCGGGGCGCCAGCCGACGGAGGGATGCGGCGATAGGGCAGTTGGAGCGGGAGGTCTTAGAGCTGGAGGCGTCTGGCCGCCAGCCCGAGGATCCATCGCTGCGGAGCGTGCCGGGAGAAGCGGGAGGAGCTCCGGATCCTCGAGACCATCGGGCCCGGGCGCCTTTGTTCGATCCGCATCCGCCTCCTTCGGAGATGGATCGCGGCTCCCGCTTCTTCTACGCCCTGGAGAAACGGAGGGCCAGAAGCACGTCACCTGCCTCCTGGCGGGGCGGCTCCCCCTCACGGATCCGGCGGAGATGTGCCAGAGGGCCCGGACCTTCTACGCGCGCCTGGTCTCCCCGGATCCGACCGATCCTGCCGCGTGCAAAGTGCTCTGGGACGGGCTCCCGACGGTCAGCGCGGGCGACCGGGACCGGCTAGAGCTGCCTCTCACTCGGGCCGAGTTCTCGGAAGCCCTCCGTCGCATGCCCACCAATAACTCCCCGGGCATGGACGGGCTGACCGTGGAGTTCTACGCGTGTTCTGGGGCGTCCTCGGCCCAGACCTAGTCACCGTCTGGGCGAGTCCTTGCGGGCGGGGTCCTCCTCTCTCGTGCAGGCGAGCCGTGCTGCCTTATTGCCGAAGAGGGGACCTCCGCGATTCTGAATTGGCGTCCATCTCGCTCCTCAGCACGGACTATAAAATTGTTGCGAAGGCCATTTCGATTCGGCTAGGGTCCGTGCTGGAGGACGTGATCCACCCAGACCAGACCTACACCGTCCGGGCGTACCATCTTCGATAACCTGTATCTGGTCCGGGATCTCTTGGAGCTTGGGTGCCGGGATGGTCTGTCGTTCGCCCTCCTGTCCCTGGATCAGGAGAAGGCGTTCGACAGGGTGGACCACGGGTATCTCCTGGGCACTCTGCAGGCGTTAGGCTTGGACCCCAGTTTGTGGGGTTTCTCCAGGTGCTGTGCGCTTCCGCAGAGTGTCTGGTCAGGCTCAACTGGACCCTGACCGAGCCGGTCAGCCGGGCGGGAGTGCGGCAGGGGTGCCCCCTCTCGGGCCAGCTGTACGCCCTGGCCATCGAGCCCTTCCTCTGTCTCCTCCGCGGGAGGTTGGCGAGGTTGGTGCCGGGGCGGGCTGCGGCTGGTCCTGTCGGCGTCGCCGACGATGTGCTCCTCGTGGTCCAGGACCCGGGCGACTTGGCGCGGGTGGAGGCCTGCCAAGCCGTGTACTCGGCGGCCTCCTCCGCCCGGGTCAACTGGGTCAAAGCTCTGGCCTGGTGGTCGGGGACGGGTGGCAGGCGAGCTCCCTCCCACCAGCTTCAGGCCATCCGGTGGAGCACGGGTCCGCTGCTCTATCTCGGCGTTTACCTTTCTGCCACGCATCCCTCTCCGCGGAGAACTGGCAAGGTTGCTGGGCAGGGTGGCGGAGCGGCTCGGAAATGGACAGGACTCCTCCGGTGCCTTTCCCTCCGAGGAGGGCACTGGTGCTCAATCAACTGGTCCTGTCCATGCTCTGGTACCGGCTCAACACCCTGGTCCCGGCCCGGTGTTCCTGACCGACCTCCGGAGGTGGTGCTGGAGTTCTTTTGGCCAGGACTGCACTGGGTCCCTGCAGGGTACTCCACCTGCCCCTGGAGGAGGAGGGCAGGGCCTGAAGTGCCTCCGCACTCAGGTCCACGTCTTCCGCCTCCAGGCACTGCAGAGGCTCCTTTATGGTGCGGGTAGTCCGGCATGGAGAGCCCTGGCGCACGCCTTCCTGCGCCGCTTCCGAGGGCTCCGATACGACCGGCAGCTCCTTTATCTCGACCCGAGGGGCCTTCCGCGAGACCTCTCCGAGCTGCGGTTTTCTACCAGGACCTCCTCCGGACCTGGAAGCTGTTCTCTGCGACCAGGTCCGTGGCGGCCACCGAGGGGGCAGACCTCCTCGCGGAGCCCCTGCTACACAACCCTCAGCTCCGTGTGCAGGTGGCGGAGTCCCCATGATGCGCCAGAGGTTGGTCCTGGCAGAAGCCACCAGGGTCGGAGACCTCCTGGACTACGACCGGGGAGACTGGCTGGATCCCCTGACGCTCGCTCGGCGGATGGGGCTCTCCAGACCTTGTACTCCCCGGCGCGTACTACAGGAGGTGAAGGCCGCTTTGCCGCCCGCTGCTCGGGCTTACCTCGACCGGGTCCTGCGTGAGGCACGCCCGCCCACCCCACCCGAGCCCTCCGGACCTCTTCGCCGGGCCCCTGCCCGTGGACCCGACCGGCCCCCGCCCCTTCTCCGCCAGCCGGCTGCACGATCTGCAGCGGTCCGTTTCAAACGCGCCAAGGAAACAACTCTGGCGCTCGTGCTCCATACCGTTCACTTCCTCACCCTCGTGTCGCCCCGACACCAAGTGGCGGGACCTCTTGCCACCTGTGGAGGTGAGGCCCGGTGAGCCAGCCTGTACTCCGCCCTGGTCCTGAGGCCCGCCGGGGATATCAGCTGGCGGCTCCTTCACGGGGCCGTGAGCACGGGCGTGTGCCAGCGCGGTTCACCCCTGTCCCGGACACCTGCCCCTTCTGCGGCGTGAGGAGACTCTGGCGCATGTTTACCTAGAGTGCGCCAGGTTGCAGCCCCTATACCGGCTCCTCACTAATATCCTCTTGCGTTTCTGGTTGCACTTTTCCCCCCACCTCCTTATCCATGCACTCCCTATCCGTGGCCCCACAAAGTCGCGGGACCTCCTGGTCAACCTCCTCCTCGCCCTGGCTAAAAAGGCCATCCACGCGACCAGGGAGAGGAGGTTGGCGACGGAGACTCCTGCGACTGTGGGGCTTGTTTCGGTCCCTTGTCCGCTCACGTCTCGGGCGGAGTTCCTCTGGGCGGCGTCCGCTGGCTCCCTTGGCGCCGAGGAGCAGTGGGCGCTGTCGGGTTCTCTGCTCGGTGTCCCCATCAGGCTCCCTCCTTCTGACCCTTTGACCTCACTCCTGCCCCTGTTCTTTTATTAGTTGTCCCCCGCACTTAGTGGGTTTCCGTGGCCCTGTGGATCCTCCCCTTAGGCTGGGGGGGGGATCCGTTAGCATGGGGCGGGCTTCCGCCCGCCCCCTCTCCCGGATAACCCAATAGTACAGGGAGCGCTCTGCCTGCTTGGGCTGCCCTGCTGGCTGGAGTGCCCCCCCCCCTTCTCTGGCTGCCTTGCTGGCTGGAGCCCCTTCTCCCTTCCTGGACTGCTGCTGGTTGGAGGACTCCTTCCTGGACTGCTGCTGCTGCTGAGTGAGTGCGGGGTGGGGGGGGGCCTTGCTGGCCAGCCCCCACTCCCCCACCTCTGGAGGGAGAAGCCAGGACCCCACCACCACCACCACTACAGCTACCACCTGAGGGGGTCCTTCCTGCCTGACCACCAGGGCTGCTGGAGGAGGAGAGGCTGCTGCTGCTGCTGGAGTTGTGTTTGTCCCGGGGAGCTGCTGGAGCCTGGAGGAGGACTGAGAAGACCACCGGCTGCTGGGCAGTGCACAGGAATCTGAAGACCACTGTGGAGGGGGCCTTAAAAACTGAGTAACTTTTTGACTGTGCTCTAGTGGTGGGGGTTTAGACTGTGTTTGTGGGGACGCGGGGGTGTGGCGTGGAGCCTGCCCCCTGGTCCATCTGTGTCCCCCCCCAACCCCCACCACCACCGCTGCCCCCTCCACCACCCCTGCAGTCCCTTACCATCTGCCTCAGTTCCTGCCTCTGGGACTCAGCTGCTCGCCTGGCCTGCCACGCCCTATTGCCACCGTTTGGGCCTCCAGCGGCAGCCAGCTAGCCATTGACTGTGCACAAGTGCTTGTGGGTGCACGCACCCCCCCTTCCCCTGGACTGACCCCTTCCCCTCTGCAACAGGCCCCCTAGCTTTGCCCCTTGTTGCCTGCCCCGTTTGCCCCTAGTAGCCTTTCCCCCCCACCCCCCTGCCCAGCTTCAGTTTGTTTGCCTGCCCCACCCCTCTCCCTTTGAAGCTTTGTTTGTCCTGCCCCAGCCCTGAAGCCAGCCCCTTGGTCCCTCTGCCCCACTCCCAGCCTGGTTGCTCCCCTCCCTCCGCGGCCCCTCACCCTGATTAGCCCCTCCCCCCGCCCGCCCAGAGTCCCCTCAGTGCGCTTGGGCCACTCCCCCGTTGAACTTGCCCCGCCTGCCCGGCACCCCCCCGCGCTCTTGTTTCCCCCGCCCCCTCCCCTAGCGCAGCTAGAGGAGCCGGATTTTGCTCCTGTGTCGGTACCTGACCCCCAAGTCCTCGATAGTCCCCTTATCTGCCCCCTCCCCATTGTTGGCACCCTCCTCCTGCCCACAGCCTAGCAGGGAGTGGGAGACCTGTTCTTCCCCCGCCCCCTTTCTCCGGTGTTTGCCCTCCTCCCCATTCAGCATGGCGGGAGCGCGGCGGGTGGGATTCCGGGATGACGTCTGTCCCCTGCCTCGCCTGCTCCCCCAAACGCCTCCCGGTCTCGACCTCAACCGCCCGCTGCCGGACCTCCTGCCACCGCTCCGCCGGCGCCGGCAGCAGCGACCGGCAGGTGCCCTCTGCTGCTGCCACGTCCCTCGCCCCTTCTGCCTCTGGGAGCCCCAGCCGGCGGAAGGGCCAGGGCAAAAAGAAGGAAGGGCCCGCTAGAAAGACTAAGCCCTCCATGGCGGGGCCTGCCACCGCTGCTGCGGCCCGCCACCGGCGCGGCGTCCCTCCCGCTGTTCCCTCCACCAGCTCTGCGGGTGCCCTCCTCGGCCCCCAGAGCATACGCCCAGGTGGCGGCCCCCCGCCTGCCGCTCGTCATCTTCCCGACCGCTGCCTCCACTACCATCTACAGCGGCGGGGCCCTTCCCCACCTTGACCCGGAAGCACGGCGTCCGTTGCCTCCTGGTGCCTGCCTCGCCCCACGTGGAGACCTACGTGCGGGCATTGGCGAGGGTGGTGGGGCCCACGGCCATCGTGGCAGCCTCCAAAATGTACGGCAAGGTGGTCTTCTTCCTTGCCTCGGAGGCCGCCGCCCAGGAGGCGGTGGAGAAGGGCCTGGCGGTGGGGGGCGTGTTCGTCCCCCTGGAACCGCTGGAGGACCTGGGTGTCCGAGTGGTCCTGACCTCCGTCCCTCCCTTCCTGCCCAATGTCGCCCTGTTACCCGCCCTCTCTACCTTGGGGAAGCCCATCTCCGTGGTGAGCCCTCTCCCCTTGGGCTGCAAAGACCCCGCCCTCCGTCACGTCCTCTCGTTCCGCCGGCAGGTGCAGCTTCAACTGTCGCCGGCGGCGCGTGGCGGAGAGGCGCTCGAGGGGTCTTTCCTGGTCCCCTATCAGGGGGCCCATTACTGGGTGCATTACTCCACGGGGGAGGCCCAGTGTTACCTCCGCCAGGCAACGGGGCACGTTTGGAGGGACTGCCCTTTGGCCCGGCACGGAGGAGCGCCCGGGACCCCCGAGCCCTGGCAGGGTGCTGGCCCCGTCATCGCTGGCGCCCCTGGCTGCCCGGTGCCCAGAGCCGCCCCTCCTCCTTCCCAGCCCATCACTGCTCCCGCTCGGGCCTCAGGGGTATGTCCTCCAGTGCGCCCAGACGAGCGGGAGAGCCCTGCCTCTGCTGCCTGCACTCTGGCGGGGCCTGTGGAGGGTGCGGCAGGGGTACTGCCAGGCGTGGGAGGGGGCTCTTCCCAGGGGGACTCTTCCCTCTCTCCTGCTGTCCCCGCAGTGCCTCTCCGAGCCCCCGAACTGGCCTCCTTGCCCCCCGACCCAACCCCTGTCGACCGGCCCAACGATGATGCCATGGAGGGCTGGACCCGGGTGGAGGGTAAGCGGGGCAAGCGGAAGGCTCGAGCTCCGCCCGTGCCACCTGAGGCGGAAACCCCGTAAGACCAGAAGGGGCCGCCGACACCGAGCCTTCTGCCGCGCCCCAGGGTTGACCCATCTGCCGATGGCGGCTAGGGAAGACGTGGCAGCACCGGAGGGTACCACCATCCCTCCTCCGCAGTCCCCACCTGCGGAGGCCTCCGCTGCGGCCCCTCCTGGTCCCTTGCCGCCTGTACCCCCTGCAACACCCGAGGTGAGCGTCGCCTCGGGCGCGAGTGGGGAGGACCCCGGGGTGGTGGGAGGCGAGCTCCCCTCCATCTTCGAGGAGATCGAGGCCCTGGGTCTGACCCCGGTCACCCCAGGGGAGGACGACCCTCTGCCGACGGGCCTTGATCTAGCTGACCTCACCCCAGCTTCCCCTTCCCCGTGCTCCACCAACCCTCCAGCTGCGTCTGCTCCCACCTCCGAGGTCCCTGGACACCTCGACCTGCCCGGCTGCGGATGGCACCCGCTGCTGGCCGCCGAGCCTGTTGAGGTGGCGGCCGGTGCCTCGTGGCAGGAGATGGGCTACGGGGTGTCCTCTGTGGTGCGGAGCAATCGGGTTCCTTCCCGGGTGGGGCCCCCTGAGGTTCCACATCTCCCGTGCCGGGGCTGCTCTGCCTGCCGTTGAGCCTGAGCCGGTGTCACTGGGGACCCCTCCCTACCCCTCCAACTCCCGTGCCTGGCGCGAGGAGCCACTTACTGATGGCTCGGCTCCTGAGGCCCAGGGTCCCGTCTCTCTCCCTCCCCCCGCCCCTGCTCCTGACCCCAGCCCTGCCCCCTCCACCTCCCGTGATGTTATTGCCGCCCCTGGAGCTGTCTCCTTCCCTTTCCTGGAGGATGACTCCCAGGGAGCGGCCTTTGAGTTCACAGTCCCGACCCACTAGGGGCTGCAATCTTCCTCCGCCGCCCCACTGAGCCGGGTCCGCCCCTTGCTTGCCCGTCCCAGTAGGCCACGGGGCTGCGCCAGAGGCCCCATCCCCATACGCTGCGAGAGGTGCGGGAGTTCTTGGAGGACGTCCGGGGCTCCCGCAACAAGGTCGTGCTTGCTCTCCAGCGCTGGGGACTTCCACGGATCCTCCTGGCCACGCGGGCCCTCATAGGGAGGGCAAGGGGACCGGGAAGCAGAATGTCGCGGCTTACCACGGGCGCGGCTTCCATGACTCCTGCTCGCCTTCGGGGTGGGCCACGGTTTGCTGCGCGGCCCAGCGGTCGTGGCGCCCCTGCTGACGTGGATCCCCCAGCCCTCCTCATGGCAGTCATCACCTTTGCCACACTAAACGCCGGAGCTGTAGGGTGGGTTTCCGCAGAGCCAGGTGCTCTCCTTCCTTCGGGAGGGTACTCCGTGGTTTTCCTGCAGGAGACCCACACGGATCTGGCCGCCCGAAGCTAACTGGCGGCTGGGTGGGGGGACGGGGTCTACTTCAGCCATCTCACCACCCATCAGGCTGGAGTGGCTGCCTGTTCTCCCCGACCTACGGCCAGAGGTGCTGGGGGTCGCCGAGGCTGTGCCAGGCCGCCTGCTGCACCTCCGGGTCCGCATGGCGGGGCTTGTGGTCAACCTCATCAACATCTATGCCCAGCATTTGCCCCGGGCGGCTGCAGTTCTATCGGCAGGCGTCCGCCTTCCTCGGCTCCTGGATCCTCGCGAGTGCCTGGTCCTGGGCGGGGACTTTAACACCGTCCTCGAGGCGGGACGCTCGGGGACCGAGCAGAGCCCGGCCGCGCGGGCGTCCTCAGGAGATCGTCGCCCATCACTCCCTGGTGGACGTCTGGCGCGACCACCACCGGACGACGCCTCCCACGTACACCTATGTCGGGTGGGAGCCCATCGGTCGTGCCACTCCCGGTTGGACCGTATCTATCTGTCGGTTCCATCTCTCACGGGCCCAGTCCTCCGGCATCCGGCCGGCCCCTTTTCGGACCACCACCTGCGTCACCGTGGCGGCCTCTCTCTGCGCGGAGAGGCCGGGGCGGCCTATTGGCACTTCAACAACAGCTTGCTGGAGGCTGGGGCTTCGTGGCGTCCTTCCGGGAGTTCTGGCTGGCCTGGCGAGGGCAGCGGCGCCTTTCCCTCGGCGCGGCGGTGGTGGGACGTGGGGAAGGTGCGCGCCCGGCTCTTCTGCCGTGACTACACCCGGGGCGCCAGCCGACGGAGGGATGCGGCGATAGGGCAGTTGGGCGGGAGGTCTTAGAGCTGGAGGCGTCTGGCCGCCAGCCCGAGATCCATCCCGCTGCGGGCGTGCCGGGAAAGCGGGAGGAGCTCCGGATCCTCGAAGACCATCGGGCCGGGCGCCTTTGTTCGATCCGCATCCGCCTCCCGGGAGATGGATCGCGGCTCCCGCTTCTTCGCCCTGGAGAAACGGAGGGCCAGAAGCACGTCACCTGCCTCCTGGCGGAGGACGGCTCCCCCTCACGGATCCGGCGGAGATGTGCCAGAGGCCCGGACCTTCTACGCGCCTTTTCTCCCGGATCCGACCGATCCTGCCGCTTGCAAAGTGCTCTGGGACGGGCTCCCGACGGTCAGCGCGGGCGACGGGACCGGCTAGAGCTGCCTCTCACTCTGGCGAGTTCTCGAAGCCCTCCGTCGCATGCCCACCAATAAATCCCCGGGCATGGACGGGCTGACCGTGGAGTTCTACCGCGTGTTCTGGGACGTCCTCGGCCCAGACCTAGTCACCGTCTGGGCCGAGTCCTTGCGGGGCGGGGTCCTCCCTCTCTCGTGCAGGCGAGCCGTGCTCGCCTTATTGCCGAAGAGGGGGGACCTCCGCGATTCTGAATTGGCGTCCCATCTCGCTCCTCAGCACGGACTATAAAATTGTTGCGAAGGCCATTTCGATTCGGCTAGGGTCCGTGCTGGAGGACGTGATCCACCCAGACCAGACCTACACCGTCCCGGGCCGTACCATCTTCGATAACCTGTATCTGGTCCGGGATCTCTTGGAGCTTGGGTGCCGGGATGGTCTGTCGTTCGCCCTCCTGTCCCTGGATCAGGAGAAGGCGTTCGACAGGGTGGACCACGGGTATCTCCTGGGCACTCTGCAGGCGTTAGGCTTCGGACCCCAGTTTGTGGGGTTTCTCCAGGTGCTGTACGCTTCCGCAGAGTGTCTGGTCAGGCTCAACTGGACCCTGACCGAGCCGGTCAGCTTCGGGCGGGGAGTGCGGCAGGGGTGCCCCCTCTCGGGCCAGCTGTACGCCCTGGCCATCGAGCCCTTCCTCTGTCTCCTCCGCAGGAGGTTGACGGGGTTGGTGCTTCGGGGCGGGCTGCGGCTGGTCCTGTCGGCGTACGCCGACGATGTGCTCCTCGTGGTCCAGGACCCGGGCGACTTGGCGCGGGTGGAGGTCTGCCAAGCCGTGTACTCGGCGGCCTCCTCCGCCCGGGTCAACTGGGTCAAGAGCTCTGGCCTGGTGGTCGGGGATGGGTGGCAGGCCAGCTCCCTCCCACCCGCGCTTCAGGCCATCCGGTGGAGCGCGGGTCCGCTGCTCTATCTCGGCGTTTACCTTTCTGCCACGCATCCCTCTCCGCCGGAGAACTGGCAAGGTTTGCAGGGCAGGGTGGCGGAGCGGCTCCGGAAATGGACAGGACTCCTCCGGTGCCTTTCCCTCCGAGGGAGGGCCCTGGTGCTCTCTCCACTGGTCCTGTCCATGCTCGGGTACCGGCTCAACACCCTGGTCCCGGCCCGGTGTTCCTGACTGATCTCCGGAGGTGGTGCTGGAGTTCTTTTGGCCAGGACTGCACTGGGGCCCTGCAGTGGTACTCCACCTACCCCTGGAGGAGTGAGGGCAGGGACTTAAGTGCCTCCGCACTCAGGTCCACGTCTTCCGCCTCCAGGCACTGCAGAGGCTCCTTTATGGTGCGGGTAGTCCGGCATGGAGAGCCCTGGCGCACGCCTTCCTGCGCCGCTTCCGAGGGCTCCGATACGACCGGCAGCTCCTTTACCTCGACCCGAGGGCCTTCCGCGAGACCTCTCCGGGCTGCCGGTCTTCTACCAGGACCTCCTCCGGACCTGGAAGCTGTTCTCTGCGACCAGGTCCGTGGCGGCCACCGAGGGGGCAGACCTCCTCGCGGAGCCCCTGCTACACAACCCTCAGCTCCGTGTGCAGGTGGCGGAGTCCCCCGCGGTGCGCCAGAGGTTGGTCCTGGCAGAAGCCACCAGGGTCGGAGACCTCCTGGACTACGACCGGGGAGACTGGCTGGATCCTGGCGCTCGCTCGGCGGATGGGGCTCTCCAGACCTTGTACTCCCCGGCGCGTACTACAGGAGGTGAAGGCCGCTTTGCCGCCCGCTGCTCGGGCTTACCTCGACCGGGTCCTGCGTGAGGCACGCCCGCCCACCCCACCCCGAGCCCTCCGGACCTCTTCATCGGGCCCCGGCCCCGTGGACCCGACCGGCCCCGCCCCTTCTCCGCCAGCCGGCTGCGATTTGCAGCGGTCCGTTCAAACCGCGCCAAGGAAACAACTCTACGCTCGTGCTCCATACCGTTCACTTCCTCACCCTCGTGTCCCGCCCCGACACCAAGTGGCGGGACCTCTTGCCACCTGTGGAGGGTGAGGAGCCCCGGTGGGCCAGCCTGTACTCCACCCTGGTCCCGAGGCCCGCCGGGGATATCAGCTGGCGGCTCCTTCACGGGGCCGTGAGCACGGGCGTGTACTTGGCGCGGTTCACCCCTGTCCCGGACACCTGCCCCTTCTGCGGCGTGAGGGACCCTGGCGCATGTTTACCTAGAGTGCGCCAGGTTGCAGCCCTCTACCGGCTCCTCACCGACATTCTGTTACGTTTCTGGCTGCACTTTTCCCCTCACCTCCTTATCCATGCACTCCCTATCCGTGGCCCCACAAAGTCGCGGGACCTCCTGGTCAACCTCCTCCTCGCCCTGGCTAAAAAGGCCATCCACGCGACCAGGGAGAGGAGGTTGGCCGACGGAGACTCCTGCGACTGTGGGGCTGTTTCGATCCTCGTCCACTCACGTCTCCGGGCGGAGTTCCTCTGGGCGGCGTCCGCTGGCTCCCTTGACGCCTTCGAGGAGCAGTGGGCGCTGTCCGGGGTTCTCTGCTCGGTGTCCCCATCAGGCTCCCTCCTTATGACCCTTTGACCTCGCTCCTGTCCCTGTTCTTTTATTAGTTGTCCCCCGCACTTAGTGGGTTTCCGTGGCCCTGTGGATCCTCCCCTTAGGCTGGGGGGGGATCCGTTAGCATGGGGCGGGCTTCCGCCCGCCCCCTCTCCCGGATAACCCAATAGTACATCGTCCTTAAAGGACATCAAGAGATGGAGAATCCACCACTTTCCTTGGTAGCTTGTTCCTGTGGTGAATCATCCTCGCTGTTGAATATATTTGCTTTAGTTGAAATATGAATTTGTCTCTTTTCACCTTCCAGCCACGGGGTCTTGTTATGCCTTTCTCTGCTAGATTAAAGAGCCCCTTAATAGCCAATATGTTCTCTCCATTAAGGCACTTCAACACTTCAATGAAGTCACCTTTCAATCTTCTTTTGATAAGCTAAACAGGTTGAGCTCTTTCAATAGCTCACTAGAAGGCATTTTTCTCCAGCCCTCAGGACATTTGGTGGCTTTTTGCTGCCCCAGCTCCAGTTTCACAACATCTTTTTCAACTGAGGACACCAAAATTGGAGGCAGTATTCCAGTATCAGTCTCACTGATGCCGTGTCACCTCCTGTGACGTTATTGACATAATCTGTAACTGTATAGATCACCGTTGCGACCGCTGTTCTATATTTGAA
Source organism: Mauremys reevesii (assembly GCF_016161935.1). NCBI lineage: Eukaryota > Metazoa > Chordata > Testudines > Geoemydidae > Mauremys > Mauremys reevesii. The sequence goes on along the minus strand of NC_052636.1, from coordinate 32,285,703 downwards.
GCCAATATTGTAGAAAGGTTGTCGTGTAAGGGGTCTATGGAGAGGTTCTGATTGGCTGATTATAATGATGCCATCTCTAGATGCGTATCATTTTTGTAGTTGACCTTATAAGTATTGGCTCTGTTCTGTCCATATTTCAAACTTGTGCTCTGCTTCCGGGGAACACCCCAGACAAGTTGGTGTCAGTTCTGCCTAGCCTGCTTGATGGCCCATTAAGGACCATCAGCTACACAATCGACCCACTGAGAGAAGGCAGATACACCTTGTGACTCAGCAAGGTCTGCAGGGACCTGCCTATGGAGAGAACTCTAAGGTTTTTCTGTGCCACGTGCTGGACAGAGTATCCTTGGGACAAAGAAAGCAAAGACCACATGGCAAGAGACTATAAAAGGCTGATGCCTCGTCTCCATCTTGTCTTCAATCCTGCTTCATACCTCTGGAGGGACTTTGCTACAAACTGAAGCTCTAGACAAAGGACTGAATGACCCATCCCAGCTGTGGATTGACTCCAAAGACTTGATTTGAACCTGCAGTTTATTCCATCACTGCTACAAGCCTGAACCAAGAACTTTCCCATTACTGTATGTGAAGGGTTAAAATCCATGTGCATTTTATAAAACAACCTGGTCTATGGATTGTGCCAGCTCTTTTCCAGACCTGAAGTCCAGACTATGGTCTAGCCCACTATGACTCTTTTGATGGTTTAAATTACACTCACAGGCACCGATGATATTACTGAAAGTTTGGGAGTTAGGAGCTGGTAGGTCAGTGGCCCAGTCCCCTCACAGATGACCCCGACCCTCTGGGACAGGACCAGGTCTGAGCTCTCACACCAAATGCCTCATTGTGGCTGCCAGAATCTATGGGCGGCTCATTTAGTTTACACCGAGGGTTGAGTCCTGCTTCGTGCACCATGTGTGAGAATGAAAATCCTAAACCGCCCTTTGAAATAACAAAAGCAGCAGGACGTGTTATTGTCCCTGCCCCAGAGCAGACAGACCGAAGGAGAAATGCCATGAGTCCAGGGTAATACTCCACTGCCGTTCTACCTTTTTTACTTGCTAAACTCCCTCCCAGCCTTGTGGGGTCTCAGAGCCCAGTACTGAGCCTGAGCCGAGATGTCTACACTGCAAATTTACCACCCCACAGCCCAAGCCCCGGGAGCCTGAGCTGGTATGGGGCAGCCCTGGGTGTTACATTGCAGTGTGGACATAAGCCTATTGTGTTTCATTTCTTAGGTTCTGCTGCCATCGTGTGGCCATTTCCTTCCCCTCCTTTCTGTCCAAAGCGCAGAGCCCAGTTCCTCCAGAGGGAGAAGGACGTCTTTCTTCTTTCCTTCCTCAACAGCCCCCTTCCCTGGAGAGCCCTTTGCTGGGGTCTGGGTGGGGAACAGCCGTTTCTGAGGATCAATTTCATATTAATGGTGTTGATCTATAGATTTTACAGCCAGACTAGATCACTAGGTACCTCTGCTCTGACCTGATTCAGAACAGAGTCCAGAGAATTTTACCCAGTGACTCCTAACATCCACCCCAAGATCTTCTGGCTGAACGAGGAGGGTTCATTCAGAAAGTCATCGTGTTTGGGTGTAAAGGTGTGAAATGATGGGGAAATTGGCCCCTCTTTCATGTTTAAATGTTGTCACTTCTACACCTAGACCGGGGTGGCCAACCTGAGCCTGAATTTCCCAGTGTAACTGCCAAACCTGCACCTTTGTATGCAACTACTGAGTCAATTGTGAACCTTCCCATCATTGTCCTTTGCTCTTAACCCTGAGGCCATTGCCCCATCATGGGGCCATTTCCCGCCTCTCTTTCATACAGAAGCACAATTTTCTTTGCACAGACACAGGAACAGCAAGATCTTTCTCTGTCCCTTGTGCAAAGCAGGGGGCCAAATTCCATGGAAACAATGGACAAGCAGGGGGCTCTGGGCACATCCAGCCCTGGCCGTGAGATGTTCCCTCCCCTCTTTCTTTATGCTGCTGCTGCTGCTATTTCATGGATTGTCTGGGATGGGGAAAAAGCTGAGTTCACTCCAGGTGGAGGGGAAAAGAACCCTGAAAATCTCAGGACCCAACCCTGCTACCAGGATCACTGAGGTGCTGGGAATCTGCCTGGGAAAGGGACTGTGTGAATTGTCAAGGTGGGGAATGAATAACAATCTACAACTAGATCCACCTCATTAACCACCGGCACAGGCTAATCCTGCTGCCGATAGAAGGGAAACTGGGAGCCATTCTTTGCTGGTCAGCCATGGAAACAGTGACCCAATTGCACCGCAGTGAATGTGCTGGGGAAAGCTGGAGTTTACAGGCAGGTGGAAATGCCTAGCAGATCCTAGAAACACCTGGAGCTCCCCACACCACTTCTGCCACTAGGGTGAGGTGTTGAGCTGCTCACAGCATCCCCCACCATGACCTTGCAGCAGGGGATTGCCGCACCCCCAACCCAATGCAGGGGAGATGGCTGAGTGTATCTCTGCACCCTGAGACCAGGGCACCCACACTCTGTGCCCCACACATAGAATCTGGCCTTGCTAAAAAGTGACCCCTATGAACAAGTCACCTCCAGGAAAGCAGGATTGGTCCTCAGAGAGGGGAATGGGCTTCTTGTGAAGCTTATAGGTCACTGGATGCTCTGGAAACAGGAGGGCTCTGAGTGTAACCCATAGCAAACACAACCTGCTAGGGGATGTAGCTCAGTGGCCCTGGGTTCAATCCCCAGCATCTCCATGATCATTTTTTCACCCTGCTGCTTTGCTCATGCCCAGAGGGGATATGGCCCACCAGTCTCCCTGCACCAGTTTCAGTCCTGCTCAGTGAGGGGCAAGTGACAATTGCATGGAAGGTCTGGGGGGGTTCTGCTCCTAAGTCACCTCAGTACATTTAAGATTCCCACCCGCTGTGCTGCTTGGGACAAGGGTAGATGAGAAGGGCGAATCCTCCAGCACTGGAGGGAAAGGTCCCATCTGCACAGCCTGAGAGGCAAGGAAACAGAAGGGCAGGGTAGAGAGAGGTCAGTGATTTACTCCCAGCAGGGGACACTGTCTTTTTGAGTATCAGAGGGGTGGCTGTGTTAGTCTGGATCTGTAAAGGGCGACAGAGTCCTGTGGCACCTTCTAGACTAACAGACGTATTGGAGCATGAGCTTTCGTGGGTGAATCCCCACTTCGTCAGATGAATGGAGTGGGAATTCTGTGACTGGCTAGCCAACTACTAAAGCAGTTTCTCCTCCCTTGGTGATCACACCTCAACTGCTAGAAGAGGGTCTCATCCTCCCTGATTGAACTAACCTCCTTATCTCGAGACTGATTCTTGCCTGCATATTTATACCTGCCTCTGCAAATTTCCACTACATTCATCTGACGAAGTGGGATTCACCCACGGAAGCTTATGCTCCAATACATCTGTTAGTCTGTAAGGTGCCACTGGACTCTGTCTTTTTGAGGCGAGTGCTGCTGGCTTGGGATGGTGCTGACGATGGATAGAAAAAAGGCTGGAGTCAATGGCAGATGGGACCACAGAAGGGGAAGGGGAATGGCGGGACCACAGAAGGTCCTGGGTGCTCAGATGCCCCCAGTTATTGCACCCTGGCCTATTCTAGAGAGAAAAAGACATAGAGGACCCAGCCCCTACAGTGATCCCATGGACAAGAACCTGGTTAGGAGTGGGGTGAAGGTTCCCTCTGGGCAAAGAGGAGCTGAAATCCCTCTGTATCCTGGAATTTAAGCAATGAAAGCGTCAAACCCTGCACGGGTGTGGGCTGAGGTGCATCAGCAGAAGATTGGGCTGGACAGGGGTGGCAGGTTTGTATAATTTTTGGTGGTGCCCAGAATGGGACCAAGTCCTGCCCCACCTGCCACACACACCTGCCTAAGGCTCTGGGAAGGAGTTTGGTTGTGGGAGGGAGAGGGGTTGGGCTCTGGGAGAGTTTGGGTGCAGGGTCTGGGCTCAGTCAGGGGGTTGTGGTGAAGGAGGCACTGTGGGGAGGCAGGCTCTTGGAGGGAGTTTGGGTGCAGGTGTGGGGTCTGGGCTGGGGCAGGGGGTTGGAGGAGAGGGTGAGGGGTGCAGCATTTATCTCGGGCATCTCCCGAAAGCAACCCGCAGCCCCTAAGCTGGAGGGCCGGGGGCGTCTCTGCGCACCGCTGCCCACAGACTCCACCCCCGCAGCTCCCATTGCCACAGTTGGCAGAGTTGGCAGTTGGGGCGGGGGCAGCATATGGAGACCCTCCACCCCAACAGTTGTTCTTCTCACAGCTGGCTGATGGGGGGCAGCAGGGGATCTCCCCAATCTGGGGGAATTTCTCTGTGCCCCACTGTTAGTTCTCGATCCTGTCTCCCCCTAACCACGCACACCACTCCCCTCCCCATTATCAGTGTTTTAGAGAGACCTCCCTCCCTTTATGGGATACAGACTCTCTGTGACAGAGACTGACTGGGGCTCCTCTCTGCATGGCTCCAGTGGGGAAGGAAAGAGACTGGGGGAGGGGGAGAAGATGGGCAGAAGGAGTCTAATGGGGCAAAGCCAGAATAGAGGAGATTTTCTTCCTGTTAAAATGTACTGGAGTCTCATCGCTGAAAAGCCGCATCTTGAGTTAAGTTTGAACCAGCAGCCTTTCAATTACCAGGCAAAGGTGTGAACCACAGAGACTGATAACTGCCTGCTTCCCAAATGTGTTTAAAAAACATCTACAGGGGTGCAACTGGTTAGTGCAGAGGGGCCATCTGTTGGGGTTATGAGTTCAAGCTTTCTCTCAAGCCCTTGTTTCTCTTACCTGTGTAGTTTGTTTTGCCTAATTCATATACAAAGTGCTATAGTAGAAAAAGGAGAGTAAGTTCTAAAATGTAGAGGTGGGTGCATACTTTAGAAACATCCCCCCTGTGCTGCCATTAGTTCCAGCAGATTGTTCACTGGAAGGGCAAATTGATTTCTTTGCTGCTGAGAAAGATGCCAGGACAGGTCTGTGGGCACCAGATCTCCCTGCTTCTTCCAGCTCCTTCCCTGCTCCAGTCACTGCTGTAGGAGGATCCTATATGCACTGAGCCTAAACATTTTCCTGGGCCTTCTTAGCATAGTTGGCAGCATGTCAGTCTCATACTCAGTAGGTCCTGAGCTCACACCTCAGAAAAGACAATGGTTTTCTGCTCCCTGCTTCAGATTTTCTAAAGGAAATCAGACAGAAGAAGCTATAGGAGAGTGGTTCCTAGACACTCTAACACACACAGATTTTTCTAAGGCATTAACTTTTCCTACTCTGTGGAGTTTGTATTCTCCATAGAGCAAAATAAAACAAAAACATGCAAGTCTAAGACTAATACAGTATGAAACTCACTACAGATAAAATCTCACCCTCAGAGATCTTCCAATAAGCTTCTTTTGCAGACTAGACTTATTTCTTGTCTGGGCCCAATCTTTGCACCTGGTATAGTCCTCGTTCCAGCTCAGGTGGTAGCTAGGGGATTTCTCATCACTGCAGCCACCTTTCTTCTGTTCCACCCCCTTATACAGCTTTGGTACAAGGCAGGAATCTTTTGTCTCTCTCCTGGGGAAAAGCCCCAGGTTTAAGATGGATTCCTGTACCAGGTGACATGGTCACATGCCCTGTGAGACCCCAAGCCTTCATTGTTCCTGGCCTGACTCACAGATGGTGCAGGACAGAGCCATCTCCAGTCAATTGTCCTGGTTAATGGGAGCCATCAAGAGTCCATACCACTGTTAATGGCCCACACTTTGCATCATTACAACAGGACCTCAGAATTATAGTTCATATTTCTAGCTTCAGATACAGGAAAGATCGGTTCATACAAATAGGCTGAACACACACAGTAGATAATAAGCTTTGTAATGATACTGCACAAGAGACCTTTTGCATGAAGTATGTTCCAGTTACATTATATTCAGACCCATTAGCATATTTTCATAAAATCATCAACATCACAGCAGGAAAAGGGTTTTACTGCGGCACCTGGGAGCAGTTGAGTTTCATGTCCAGGCTCTGCTATGAGTTCCTCCAGGTTTCCCTTAAGCACACAGGGCCCTTAGCGGGTACTCTCGACACAGGAATGGCCCAAATACAATGAAGTGATGGGAACTGCATTTTCCTTTTTAATTTTTGAATTTCCAATGACATTTCTATTTGTGATTTCGTTTTGCTTCGTATAACTGTGTTTTCTCAGGGACTTGATATTTACCAGGCTAACTAACAGCTAATAACGGGAGACTTCCAAGCAGGGTGTGGGCGAGCAGAAAAGAACTGTAAGAGATGCTGGTTTTCAACCTTGTGTTAGATAAGGATAGAATGCAGATTGTAGCAGAAATTGCTGAGAGAAGTAAGCTATCAGAAAGGAATATGTACAAACAAAATGCAGTTGTTGCTCCTCACTGTATGTCGCAAAAGGTATAGATGCTTGCCTTAATTGTTTATCTAACCGAGAACTACCTCGGGAGGGGAAACTCTGCCTGTCTGTACTCTCCCGAATAACTGCAGTTGCTCAAAATAAACGGCATAATATAATAACATTTAACATCCCTGTGGTGGGAAGAACATCTCAACAGCCCAACACTGTGGCATTTGATTTCAAAAAGGAGAACTATACAAAAATGAGGGGGTTAGTTAAACAGAAATTAAAAGGTACAGTGACTAAAGTGAAATTCCTGTTAGCTGCATGGACACTTTAATGACACCATAATAGAGGCCCAACTTAAATGTATACCCCAATTTAAGAAACACAGTAAAAGAACTAAAAAAGAGCCACCGGGGCTTAACAACCATGTAAAAGAAGCAGTGAGAGACAAAAAGACTTCCTTTAAAAAGTGGAAGTCAAATCCTAGAAAGGAGCATAAACATTGCCAAATTGTAGGTGACAAATCTGAGGAACTGTCACAGACTGAAGTGTCACTAGAGGAGGTTTTGGAATTAATTGATAAACTCAACATTAACAAGTCACCAGGACCAGATGGCATTCACCCAAGAGTTCTGAAAGAACTCAAATGTGAAGTTGCGGAACTATTAACTATGGTTTGTAACCTGTCCTTTGAATCGGCTTCGGTACCCAATGACTGGAAGTTAGCTAATGTAACGCCCAATATTTTAAAAGGGCTCTAGAGGTGATCCCGGCAATTACAGACCAGTAAGTCTAACATCGGTACCGGGCAAATTAGTTGAAACAATAGTAAAGAATAAAATTGTCAGACACATAGAAGAACATAAATTGTTGGGCAAAAGTCAACACGGTTTCCGTAAAGGGAAATCCTGTCTTACTAATCTATTAGAGTTCTTTGAGGGGGTCAACAAACATGTGGACAAGGGGGATCCAGTGGACATAGTGTACTTAGATTTCCAGAAAGCCTTTGACAAGGTCCCTCGCCAAAGGCTCTGACATAAATTAAGTTGTCATGGGATAAAAGGGAAGGTCCTTTCAAGGACTGAGAACTGGTTAAAAGACAGGGAACAAAGGGTAGGAATTAATGGTAAATTCTCAGAATGGAGAGGGGTAACTAGTGGTGTTCCCCAAGGGTCAGTCCTAGGACCAATCCTATTCACCTTATTCATAAATGATTTGGAGAAAGGGGTAAACAGTGAGGTGGCAAAGTTTGCAGATGATTCTAAACTGCTCAAGATAGTTAAGACCAAAGCAGACTGTGAAGAACTTAAAAAAGAGCTCACAAAACTAAGTGATTGGGCAACAAAATGGCACATGAAATTTAATGTGGATAAATGTAAAGTAATGCACACTGGAAAAAATAACTCCAATTATACATAAAATATGATGGGGACTGATTTAGCTACAACAAATCAGGAAAAAGATTTTGCAGTCATTGTGGATAGTTCTCTGAAGATGCCCACGCAGTGTGCAGAGGCGGTCAAAAAAGCAAACAGGATGTTAGGAATCATTAAAAAGGGGATAGAGAATAAGACTGACTATATTATTACCCTTATATAATTCCATGGTATGCCCACATCTTGAATACTATGTACAGATGTGGTTGTCTCATCTCAAAAAAGATATACTGGCATTAGAAAAGGTTCAGAGAAGGGCAATTAAAATGATTAGGGGTTTGGAACGGGTCCCATATGAGGAGAGATTAAAGAGGCTAGGGCTTTTCAGCTTGGAAAAGAGGAGACTAAGAGGGAATATGATAGAGGTATATAAAATCATGAGTGATGTGGAGAAAGTAGATAAGGAAAAGTTATTTACTTACTCCCATAATACAAGAACTAGGGGCCACCAAATGAAATTAATAGGCAGCTGGTTTAAAACAAATAAAAGGAAGTTCTTCTTCACACAGCACACAGTCAACTTGTGGAACTCCTTGCCTGAAGAGGTTGTGAAGGCTAGGACTATAACAGGGTTTAAAAGAGAACTGGATAAATCCATGGAGGTTAAGTCCATTAATGGCTATTAGCCAGGATGGGTAAGGAATGGTGTCCCTAGCCTCTGTTTGTCAGAGGATGGAGATGGATGGCAGGAGAGAGATCACTTGATCATTGTCTGTTAGGTTCACTCCCTGGGCTGCTTCTGCTCTACAACTATAATTGTCTTTTTACACCAAAATCACTAACTTGAGCACCCAATTCCATGTACAGTCCTAGTGGATGTAAGGCACAGGTAACTTTTGCCTCAGGGTAGCTTGTTGGCATCAACCCTCTCTCCCCCACCTGGAGCTGATGAAATTCCTGGCTGGAGACACACACTCTCCTACAAGTCAAAAGGAAAGGAGCTGATAGAAAAGATCACAGGACTGACCCCAAAGAGGGGTGAACTGCAAAAGTCTGAAGCAGGCAACTCATCCGGCAGAGCTGAGAGACCACAGTGAAGATGGTGCAAAGATCACTATATTGGAATTAGCAAATGTGATTTTTTAAAACAAATCTTCGGGAAGCCCTAATAAAGGCATTTCTTACAGTTCTCTCCCATTTGGATTTTCTGATATCTAATAGAGAATGACATCTGACTGAAGCTTTTCCCAAATGCAGAGCATGTGTAGGGTCTCTCTCCACTGTGGATTCTACGATGTCTGACAAAGTCTGAGTGCTCAGTGAAACTTTCCCCACACTCAGAGCATGTGTAGGAGATCTCTCATGTGTGGATTCTCTGATGTCTGATAAGGTGTGAGCGCCGACTGAAGCTTTTCCCGCACTCAGAGCACGTGTAGGGCGTCTCTCCTGTGTGGATTCTCTGATGTGTGATAAGGTGTGAGCGCCGACTGAAGCTTTTCCCGCACTCAGCGCACGTGTAGGGCGTCTCCCCTGTGTGGATTCTCTGATGTGTGATAAGGTGTGAGCGTTGACTGAAGCTTTTCCCGCACTCAGAGCACGTGTAGGGCGTCTCCCCTGTGTGGATTCTTTGGTGTCTGATAAGGTGTGAGCGCAGACTGAAGCTTTTCCCGCACTCAGCGCACGTGTAGGGCGTCTCCCCTGTGTGGATTCTCTGATGTGTGATAAGGTTTGAGCGCGAATTGAAGCTTTTCCCGCACTCAGCGCACGTGTAGGGCGTCTCCCCTGTGTGGATTCTCTGATGTCTGATAAGGCTTGAGAGCTGACTGAAGCTTTTCCCGCACTCAGCGCACGTGTAGGGCGTCTCCCCTGTGTGGATTCTCTGATGTGTGATAAGGCTTGAGCGTTGACTGAAGCTTTTCCCACACTCAGAGCACGTGTAGGGCGTCTCCCCTGTGTGGATTCTCTGATGTGTGATAAGGTTTGAGCGCTGACTGAAGCTTTTCCCGCACTCAGCGCACGTGCAGGGCGTCTCTCTTGTGTGGATTCTCTGATGTCTGATAAGGACTGAGCGCTGACTGAAGCTTTCGCCGCACTCATGGCATGTGTAGTTTGTCTTTTCCAAGTTGATTCTCTCACGTATAATAAGGGCTGAGAGGCTACTGAAGTTCTCCTCTGGCCTCTGCTGAGTCTCAGAGGCTTTTACTGTTTCTCGGAGTGCACAACTCCTGGAAACATTCCCTTTGGGTCTTCCTGATAACGTCCCATGTGGTGCTCCTTGCTCAGCATCTTCCTGCTGGGGTTTCTGCATCTCATTCTCACGCACCATCCAATCACCTGATGGGAGACAGAGAGAATCCAGACATAGGTCACTCCCTGTGCCTGAGAGAAAGGAAATCTCAGAGACAGGAATTTTAAAAGGGATGAACAAACCAAAATATGTGCAGGAGAGATCAAACCTATCAGGAGCTGATTTTCCCCAGAGGAGAGAGGAAGGGATCAGTTTTGGTCTGCATTTCACCAGAACATGCAGGGGAAAGTGGGATCAGGTAGGGATCTGCTGCCAGTTGTTAGTCAGGATAGGTGGGAAGCCATGAGTGACATCTGCCTAATTATTCCACATCTGCAGGGAACAATCCTGAACTTGGAGAGCTCACAAGGTCTTTGTAGGGCATCCCGAATGTTTCCTGTATTCACGGACAGTTTTGACTTGCTTTAACCAAGTCCTCACCTGTGCAGGCAGCTCTCGGAGCACTTCTTTCTCAGAACCCTGGAGGTCCGGGACCCACGGCTCTTCCCCTCGTTCCAGCTGTGAGACCACATCAGGTTTGGAATTTAGAAACCCTAAGCCAGACAAAGAAAACAAGGGAGGTCGGTGGAATTTGTGGGATACTTGTCACAAAGAATATTCCATGGTTTTAAGCTCAGATCATTTTTAAGCAGTAACATCCCAAGACCAGCTTCCTTGGCTCCAAGTGGCAGGAGAGTTATTATTATTATTAATCATAAGCATTACCTTAGGCCTAAGGACCAACTAACAGTGTGTCTCCGTTGTGCTAGGCACAGTACAAATGCAGAATAGTAGAGGGCCCGTGCTCTGAAGAATTTACAGTCTAAATAGACAAGACAGACACAGCATGGGGAAGGGTAGAACCCTCTGTTAGAATTGCGATATTCAGGCCTGCCTGCAAAGCCTTCCCCACACACTTAGGTGTATTTTTATCACTTAGCTAGTTACAGGAGTATGAAAACAAAGAATCAAAATCACAGTCTGCCTGTGTCTGGGCCTTCTCTCACTAGGACAGCCTGAGGCCTTGTTCTTAGGCTAAGGCCTTTGGCTAAGCAGCAGGGGCAGCCATAAGCTGGGAAGCGAAGGGTCACATCCTCACATCCCAAACCAGTCACACTGAAATAAGGTGCTACTGGGCTGTTAGGAAGACAGTCCTGTCTGGATCTTAAGATGGTTAAAGAAACCTTAATTTGATAGCATTCTGTCTGGCAAGAAATCACTTATATCTATGGTTGTGGTTGTGAAACCCTCATTTCTGTATTGCTTTATCTTTATGGCCACCACTTTTACATTGTTAATCAGTCTGGTTCTCTAATTGTTTCTCTCCTGTATAATTAATGTTGCCAGGTGTAAGTTAATTAGGGTAGTGGTTTATAATTGGTTAGAGCAGGAGTAGGCAACCTATGGCGGCACACGAGCTGATTTTCAGTGGCACTCACACTGCCCAGGTCCTGGCCACCGGTCCAGAAGGCTCTGCATTTTTAATTAATTTTAAATGAAGCTTCTTAAACATTTTAAAAACCTTACTGACTTTACATACAATAGTTCAATTATGTATTATAGACTTATAGAAAGAGACTTTCTAAAAACGTTAAAATGTATTATTGGCACATGAAATCTTAAATTAGAGTGAATAAATGAAGACTCCGCACACCACTTCTGAAAAGTGGCCGACGCCTGGGTTAGAGAATTATGTCACAATATGTTAGAATTGGTTAGTTAAATTTCAGCACAATTACTGGTTAAGGTATAGCTGAGAATATTACTCTATAAATGGGGTCAAACAGGAGGGAGGAAGGAAATTGGAATAATAGAATATCAGGGTTGGAAGGGACCTCAGGAGGTCATCTAGTCCCACCCCTGCTCAAAGCAGGACCAATCCCCAACTAAATCATCCCAGCCAAGGCTTTGTCAAGCCTGACCTTAAAAACCTCTAAGGAAGGAGATTCCACCACCTCCCTAGGGAACCCATCCCAGGGCTTCACCACCCTCCTAGTGAAATAGTGTTTCCTAATATCCAACCTAAACCTCCCCCATTGCAACTTGAAATCATTACTCTTTATTCTGTCATCTGCTACCACTGAGAAGAGTCTAGGCCTGGTCTACACTGGGGGGGGAGTTCGATCTAAGGTACGCAACTTCAGCTACGCGAATAGCGTAGCTGAAGTCGAATACCTTAGTTCGAATTACTTACCCGTCCTCACGCCGCGGGATCGACGTCCGCGGCTCCCCCGTCGACTCCGCCACCACCGTTCACGGTGGTGGAGTTCCGGAGTCGACAGGAGCGCGTTCGGAATTCAATATATCACGTCTAGATGAGACGCGATATATCGAACTCCGAGAAATCGATTGCTACCCGCCGATCCGGCGGGTAGTGAAGACGTACCTCTAGATCCATCCTCTTTGGAACCCCCTTTCAGATAGTTGAAAGCAGCTATCAAATCCCCCCTCATTCTTCTCTTCTGCAGGCTAAACAATCCCAGTTCCCTCAGCCTCTCCTCAGAAGTCATGTGTTCCAGTCCCTTAACCATTTTTGTTGCCCCCCGCTGGATGCTTTCCAATTTTTCCACATCCTTCTTATAGTGTTGGGCCCAAAACTGGACACAGTGCTCCAGATGAGGCCCCATGAATGTCGAATGTTGGTTAGGGGCGAACGGGAACAGGGACACAGGCAAGGCTCTGCAGCATCAGAGCTGGGAAGGGAACACTGGGGAACAGACGGTATTGGCGTATAGAGATAAGCCCGACTGGTGTGAAGGGCTTCGGAATATGTAATCTTATAGGTGTAAAAATTGTACAGACTATACCACCCTGACACATCATCAACGAAGTGCCCATTTGTGCCTGGGTAGGGGCCCTGCTCTGGGAGGGAGGATGCAGCAAGGACTCAGGATCGGTGGCCGGGGTCGCTGTGCATAGGAGATGGGGAGGTTATATGGGGAGGGGGGTAATGAGAGGGAGAGGGAGGTCAAGAGTTAAAATAATAATATTTGGGGAAAACATGTATAATAAAGTGAAACTGAACAGAAATAAAACTGGAGTGGAGGCTCTAAAGCAATAAGGCTTCAGTAGGGATTTGGGGTTAAAGGTCTGGGATCCCCCACAGCTCCAAATCCCCAAACCTCTCCTCCCTCCCACTGACCCACCCACCCCACTTCCTGGGTGCCCTTCCCCCACACTCCCCTCCCCTTCTTCCCATTACTCTCAGCCAGCACCACCTCCCGGCACCTTGAGAACTTCTTGTATTTTCGCCTCGTCTCTCACAGCCTCCTACCTCCCTGCTGCTTCTTAGCTCTAACCCTGCACACACCCGCCCCATGTCCTGGCATATCTACTATCCCCCGTCTCCGTCCCTCCCACGGCTCGCTTATCCCTTCAGCCATGGGATCCTGAACGGCAACATCACACGCTCTCCTAAAAGAGCTCATCTGACTGTCACACAAGCCATGCATGAGTCACACACCTATTTACTCAATTTAGAATTCTACAGGCAGCATATTTTCCTCTTAAAATGAGGAAAAGGCATGAAAGCGACAGTGATTAATGTAGTTATGAATGTAGCCAATAAGGATACATTCAATGCAATTTTAAAATGTGTGACAGCACCAAAAAGGCACATGTCCAAAAATGGTACTAGTGGGTGGGAGATAAGGCAAAAAAAGGGGGGCAAGGAAACTTGTCAAAACTTGTATGATGAATAAAGGTATAAAGTTATTACTGCTCAGGTTCTTCAGAGACCCCACAGGTTCTAATAACCCAGGGGACAGGACTCCTTACCCAGCGAGGTCACCGTCTCATAGTTCTCCTGCATGACATCCCTGTAGAGGGCTCTCTGAACAGGGTCCAGCAGAGCCCATTCCTCCCTGGTGAAATATACAGCCACCTCCTCGAAGGTCACCGGCCCCTGAAAGAGCAAGAGTCCAACACTCAGTACCTGCTGCCCCACTCACAATCCCACTATTCACGGAACAGCAGCATCAGGGAAATGGAAGCTCTGAGAGGCACATGTTAACAGAGTCCCACCTCACCTAGCTTAGAGCAGCCAGGCAGCATCAGAGGGTAGAAAGAGAGAAACTTTGTGTCTCCCAGATGACAGATGCAGGCAGGGGCGTCACGTTTATCACATACCTACTAGCCAGAGTTTGATATAGGAGATGGGGCTAGCTCTGGACCCTACTAATGGCTCCCTGGTAGGAAACACTCTCCAAATAAAATATAAGGAAGAAAAGGGAAGTCAGTAGTAAAGAATATTAGTTAGAACAGGGTGTGACGAGGCGGTTCTGGTGGGACCCAACTGAGAGTGCCAATTCAGGACCAATTGCTCAAATAGGGCAGTCACAGCCCAAGCCTGGGGTTTTTCCACCTCTAAGGCCTTGGCTACACATGAAAATTGCAGCGCTGGGAGTTACAGCGCTGGCCATGCACCCGTGTAGGGACAGCGCTGGTGTGTGGCCACACTTGCAGCTAACAGCGCTGCAGTGTGGCCACACTTGACAGCATTTCCAGCGCTGTATTGAGAGGTGCATTGTGGGCAGCTATCCCACAGAGCACCTCGTCCTATTTTGGCGCTGAGTATTGTGGGAAGGGGAAGGAAGTGTGCGGGTCATTCTGCTTCCTGTTCCAACGCCCCGTGGTGCATCGCTTCACATCCCAGCAGTCACAGTTATTCCGGCCACGTTTGTGAGTCGCTTGCTGTGTTTTAATCACAATTTCTGTGGGAAATGGAGCCCGAGCTGCCGAGGACTGTGCTGATGAGTGTCATTTGGCAGTTGAGCTCTTCCTTCAGCTCCAAAGTGACAGTGAGGAGTCCGACGATATCGAGTAGCCTGCCGCGTGTGACACTACATTGCTTGTGGCATTCACGGAAATGCTCTGCACAGTTGAACGCCGCTTTTGGGCTCAGGAAACAAGCACTGAGTGGTGGGATCACATCGTCATGGAAGTCTGGGATGACGAGCAGTGGCTGCAGAACTTTCGGATGAGAAAAGCCACTTTCATGGGACTGTGTGCTGAGCTCGCCCCCACCCTGCGGCGCAAGGACACAAGATGGAGAGCTGTCCTGACGGTGGAAAAGCGGGTGGCTATTGCAATCTGGAAGCTGGCAACTCCAGACAGCTACCGGTTGGTCGGGAACCAGTTTGGAGTGGGAAAGTCGACCGCTGGAATTGTGTTGATGCAAGTTTCCAGTGCAATTAATCGCATTCTGCTAAGAAGAACCGTGACTCTGGGGAACGTGCAGGACATTGTGGATGGCTTTGCACAAATGGGTTTCCCTAACTGTGGAGGGGCGATAGATGGGACGCATATTCCTATTCTGGCACCCCCCCACCTAGCATCCGAGTATGTTAATCGGAAGGGGTATTTCTCTATGGTTCTCCAGGCGCTTGTGGATCACCGTGGGCATTTCTTTGACATTAACGCAGGCTGGCCTGGAAAGGTGCATGATGTACGCATCTTTCGGAACAGTGGCCTGTTCAGGAAGATGCAGGCAGGGACTTTTTTCCCAGACAGGAAGATCACAGTAGGGGACGTCGAAATGCCCATTGTGATCCTTGGAGACCCCGCTTACCCGTTACTGCCTTGGCTCATGAAACACTATACAGGGAAGCTTGACAGGAGCAAGGACCGGTTCAACTACAGGCTGAGCTGGTGCCGAATGACTGTGGAGTGTGCTTTTGGGCGTTTAAAAGCTAGATGGAGGTCCCTGTATGGGAAGCTAGACTTGGGGGAAAGCAGCATCCCTGCGGTTATATCCGTGTGCTGTACCCTCCATAATATTTGTGAAGGGAAGAGTGAAACATTCAGTCAGGCATGGACCACCGAGGTTCAAGTCCTGGAGGCTGAATATGCACAGCCAGAGAGCAGGGCTAATAGAGAGGCCCAGCACAGGGCTACAAGGATTAGGGATGCCTTGAGGGAAGAATTTGAGGCTGAAAGCCAACAGTAATGTTTGTTGCCTTGCATGGGAGTGAAGTGCAGTGGTTACAGTGGTAGGATTCTATTATTCCCTAAAATGATTTGCAGTGCCTGTTTCTTTACCGGGCTAAGGTATCTTTCCACTATCTGCAATAATAAAGACTGTTTTCAAAGCCAAGAATTCTTTTATTGAAAAGAAACAAACTTCCTTGACAGACAGACACACAACATTTCAGGAACATAAGAGGACAGGGTGGTGGGTTGGTGTACTGTACATTCACAAGTTTGCATATGTCCTGTCTGGAGTGCTGTGCAATGACTGCTGCACTTCAGGGTGCATATACTGCATGGTGATGGGGGTTGAGTACAGAGGGTAATGGTTGTAGTTCTCAGGGCTGGTTGGTGAACGTACAGGTGTTGGAGGCAGCTGGTGGTGGTAAGAACCTGGATGCTGGGGAAGGGGGGTTTGAGCTGACATTGGGGCACAAGGGGAAAAGCTTTGGGACGGGGGGGCGGGGGAGTAGCACGGTAGTGCTCTGCTTGCATGGCTACGAGTGATTCCATAGAGTCCGCTTGGCGCGACAGGATGCTTAGCAGCTGCTCTGTGCTCTTCCTCTTGGCCACTGCGTTTCTCTGGCGGATCCTGCTTTCCCTCTGGCGGATCCTGCTTTCCCTTTCTCTCCAGTCCTGCAGAGTCCTACTCTCTCTAGCAGAGTGATCAATAACTGCTTTCAGCATGTCTTCTTTGGTTTTGCGCGGCTTTTTCCTTAGATTTTGCAGTCTCTGAGCAGTGCTGGAGCTAGGCAGTCCAGCAGTAAAGGTCACTTTTGGAAGGCAAAAATGGCAACAGTTAACAGGGTAGCATTGTTCATTATCTCATCCAGACAGTAATTCCCACACACTGAAGGAGTTTACAGTCTTCACTTTAGCATACTTTTCCCATAACAAATAATAGCACACAGCAGAACAGGACCCACGAAATGGTGAGTAAGGGGTACTGAGATTGCTTCAGGGCTGTGCAGGGGTTTCTGTGCGTTGGGGACAGCAAACAGCTACAGGGGGGGATCTGCATTAAAGAGTCTCCCAACATTTTCCACAGCAGTTACTCCTGGAAGATGTCTCGCTGCTACGGATCACCAGGGAAGCAAGGGAGTGTCTTCTACAGCAATGCGGATTCCGCCCTGGCCCCTACGCAGCTTGCCTGTGTGCAGCAATGGTCCCCCCACCCCTCATGGCAGAGTGGCACGGACGCGTTAGCCTGACTGGGACAAAGACCACAGTGGCTCTCCCTATAAACCTGCGCAGGCATATTGCCCATGCTCTGGCTGAAACTTTTCAGGAGATTACTGCAGCCGATTACCGCGAAGTGATAGACCACATCAATGGGCTATTCCACATCTAGGCATGCCTGCATGCAGCCCAAACCCCACCTCCTCTCCAGAAACATTTCCACCCTGAAAATAAAAGCAGCTTACCGGTAACCCGCTCCTCTGATTGTCCTTCAGCAACTGCTGGCTGCTGGGATTGGCTACCTTCCTCCTGGCTTGAGAAGAGCTCCTGGCTGCATGCCTCCTGGGACTCTGGGGTGTCTTCCCCCATCCCAGTAGCTTCACTCGCTGTTTCCTCCTCCTCCTCCTCCTGCTGCTGCTCCTGTCCCCCACCCTGATCAGAAGTGTCCATCGTGGTCCTCGGATTGGCAGTGGGGTCACCCCCAAGTATCGCATCCATCTCCCCGTAAAAACGGCAGGTCGTGGGGGCAGCGCCCGAGCGTCGGTTTACCTCACGGGCTTTGTAATAGGCACTCCGCAGCTCCTTCACTTTAACCCTGCATTGCAGCGCATCCCGCTCATGGCCCCTACCCAGCATGGATCTTGATACCTGCCCAAAGGTATCATAATTCCTACGGCTGGAGCGCAGCTGGGACTGCACAGCTTCCTGCCCCCAAACACTAATGAGGACTAGCAACTCGCTAGTGCTCCATGCTGGGGCTCGTTTGCCACGTGGAGGCATGGTCACCTGCAAAGATTAACTGATTGCACTCCACACCTGGCTGCAGCAAACAGGAAGGGGATTTTTAAAATTCCCAGGGCACTTAAAGGGGCGGGTCACCTGAGGCCAGAGCAGTGGAGTGCAAACTGATGAGCAGAGTGGCTGAACAGGAATTCTGGGACATCTCCTTATTTCCTGGAGGCCAATTAAAGCGCTGGTGTGTGTCCACACCTGATGAGCAGCGCTGGATCACCAGCGCTGCATTCGCTACACCCCAAGCAGACCAGGTGTACAGCCAGCGCTGCAGCCAGGTGTGGAGCCAGACAAGAAGGACTTCGGTTTCACCCCACTGGCTAACCACAAGTCACACAAGCAATTTCCTTAAACACTCCAGTCTCCCAGTATCCCCACCAGTGCCACTCGTCCTGGGGATGAATGGTTATAAAAACCCAGCACCCCAGTAAAAGAAAAAGGTTCTCTCGATCCCAAAGAATCAAGCCCCAGACCCAGGTCACATCAGATCTTACCCACAAATCATGCTGTTGCCAATCCTTTAGAATCTAAAATCTAAAGGTTTATTCATAAAGGGAAAAAGGTAGAGATGAGAGCTAGAATTGGTTAGATGGAATCAATTACATACAGTAATGGCAAAGTTCTTAGTTCAGGCTTGTAGCAGTGATGGCATAAACCGGAGGGTCAAATCAAGTCTCTGGAGAACATCCCCACCTGGGATGGGTCATTAGTCCTTTGTGCAGAGCTTCAGCTTGTAGCAAAGTCCCTCCAGAGGTAAGAAGCAGGATTGAAGACCAGATGGAGATGAGGCATCAGCCTTATACAGGCTTTTCCAGGTGTAAGAACCTCTTTGTCCTTACTGTGGAAAATTACAGCAAAATGGAGTCTGGAGTCACATGGACAAGTCCCTGCACTTTGCTGAGTTACAAGGCATGTCTGCCTTCTCTCCATGGGTCAATTGTGTAGCTGATGGTCCTTAATGGGCCATCAAGCAGGCTAGGCAGAGCTAACACCAACTTGTCTGGGATGTCACCCAGAAGCAGAGCACAAATACAAAATACAGACAGTATCAAGCTAATACTTATAACTTCAACTACAAAATGATACATACATACAGACAGCATAATCATAACCAGCAACCCATAACCTGGTCTTAGACACCTTAGATGACCCCCTTTACCTAAGATTTGGTGCCACTACAGGACCTTGGTTGCAAACCATGTTCTATATGGTCCCAGTTTATATCAATAACGTCACACAGGGGTAGGCAACCTATGGCACAGGTGCTGAAGGCAGCACACAAGCTGATTTTCAGTGGCACTCACAATGCCCGGGTCCTGGCCACCAGTCCGGGGGGCTCTGCATTTTAATTTAATTTTAAATGAAGTTTCTTAAACATTTTAAAAGCCTTATTTACTTTACATACAACAATAGTTTAGTTATATATTATAGACAGAGAAAGATCTTCTACAAATGTTTAAATGTATTACTGGCGCACTCAAAACCTTAAATTAGAGTGAATAAATGAAGACTTCTGAAAGGTTGCTCACCCTGAGTTAGAAGGTCAGAATTGTAGAAAATTGGTAAGGGAAATCAATGACCAATCAATGAAAATAAGAAGGAAGGTTTGAAAAGTATATTAATCCTAACAATGGTAGTGATAAATTACTAGACGGAAATGGCAGAATTATCAAAAATAATGCAGAAGAGGTAAAAGTGTTCAATAAGTGTTCTCTCCTGGATTTGGAGAAAACAGATGCTGTACTCGCATCATAAGATGTTGACGATGACACTCTTTCCATTCCAACAAGAACTCACAAGGACATTAAACAGCAGCTATTACAGTTAGACATGTTTAAATCAGCAGGTCCGGATAACTTGTATCCAAGAGTTTTTAAAGACCTGGTGGAGGAGCGTGGTGGACTATTAATGTTGATTGTAATTAGGACTTGGAACACTGGGGAAATTCCAGAAGACTGGAATTAAGCTAATGCTGTGCCAATACTAAAAAGTGTAAAAGAGATGATCCAGCTAATTACAAGAGTGTCAGTCTGATATCAATACTGAGCAAAATAACGGAGCTGTCGATACTGGATTTTGTTAATAAAAAATTAAAGGAAGGTAATATAATTAGTATCTATTAACAAAGGTTTAGAGAAAATAGATCCTATCAAACTAACTGGATATCCTTATTAGATGAGATCAAAAGTTTGGTTGCAGCTAATATTATTGATGTAATATGTCTAGACTTCTGTAAGGCATATGACTTGATTCAGCACAATATTTTGATAAAAAACTAGAATGATACAAAATAAACACAACATACATTAAATAGATTAAAAACTGGGATTGTAAATGGGGAACCATGGTCGAGTGGATTTATTTCTAGCGGGTTCCCACAAGGATTGCTTTTTCCCCGTGTGCTATTTAACATTCTTATCAATGACCTAGAACAGAATATAAAATCATCATGGATAAAGTTTGCAGTTACCACAAAGATTGGGGGTGGTGGTAACTAATGAAGTGCCAGTAGATTCAGGCTCCAGCACTGGGAGTCTGGGAAGTTGTCCCAGCCCTGGCTGGAGGGTTATTTCCTGTTCCACAAAGAGGGGAAGTTCCATTCCCAAATCCCGTGCCTTGAAATTAGGCCTTATCTGACACTACACCCCCATATTCAGCATAGTGGTATGGTTATAATATGATTAGGACATAATTATGATGCATTTTGTGCAAGATGCGTCATGTGCTGAATATGATTATCCTATTTGTGTGCATGCATCATGTTTGTATTTGAAGTTATGGATATTGACTCTGTATCTGTATTTCAAATGTGCTTACTCTGGGTATCACCCACAACGAGCCTTTCAGGTACAACAATGAAGAAGACAGACAGAGCTGATGGCTCATCAACAAAGACAATGGACCGTGGAAGAGCTTAGCCTTCCTGTGATTGTTTCAGCCAGCCTATGAGTCATGGCTACTATGACTCAGCAGGACACGCTAGGACATGTGACTAGACCACATGACAACGAACTCCATTTTGGTACCTGTATTTTCCCACAAACTGGACTGGGAACTTAGTTTGGAACAAATGGTTCCCGCCATATGGAAAAGCTACATAAGGTGGGGTGTGACATCATCTCCTGGCCTCATTCCCCACACAAGAGAACTCCTGGAAACACCTGAGGAACAAAGACTGAACCGGGGGAACTGCTGGTCACAGGGTAAAGGGATTTCTAGCTTGTGTATGGAAACTAGGGGAACTGCTTGTATCATCAGTCAGGGTGAGAAATTGCTAATTCAAATTCTATCCATCTAGTATGTTAGGCTTAGTTTGAGCTTTTGGTTATCTGCTAAGTAATCTGCTTTGATCTGTTTGCTATCACTTAGAATTGTTGGGATACATTAGGGTTCAGTAAAACAGCTGGGAATCTGCTAATGTGCTGACACGCATTGGGGACAAAGGCATAAGCAGGCAGGAATTCTTTGCTTAACAAATAAGTTGCCATAATTTTCCTCTCTCTGTTGCTTGTAAGAACTGACATTGATGCAGCTGCATGAGAAATGTAGTTGCTGGAATGAATGTCCTTTATGTGAAAGAAAGTAAAAGAAATGTTATCTCCCCCTCCCTTCCTTTCCCAGCTACATAAACAAGCCCTGGCTTATGGCCCCTTCCTCCCGCCCCGAGAACTGCTCATTGACCCTTCCTCCATACCCCGAGAACTGCTGTTTAGGGAAATTTGTGGCAACACGTTATTGCAAAGAACGGTATTTTCAAGGTAAAAATGCCTCTATGATATGTGTAATACTGTGATAGTGGATAGGGGTGGGTATACTAATTGTATGAGCGTTTCTACTACTTAATAAGGGGTTTTGGGGTGTTGTAACGGATGTAGGTGTTTACATACAAACTTAGATAAAAGGCATGTGATGTAACTAATCCAGTGCTTACTCAATAGTTGGGTCAAGGGGAACAAGTAACGCAATAAAGAAGCCTGTATTCATATCCGCCTCTGGATCAACCGGCTCCTTTTTTGTTCTAACAATAATTACTTAAAATCTACCTTTCTGCCATTAATAAACTTGTTTTATGCTTTATCTTAATCAGTGCATTTTGAGTGAAGTGTTTGGGGAAAAGCTGAGCTTGGTTAGCACAGGCTTGTTGTGCACATCTTTCCCATATCGAGGGGAAGGCGAACTATATTAATGAGCTGACATTACAGAGATCCCTGTGCACTATAAGATGGGATAATTCTGAATTTATACTACAGCAAATGTGCAAGGCTGGGGAGCTGGGAAATTGGCTGTTGTCTCTATCTGTCCTTGAGTGGCTTAGGTAAAGCACTCAGGTAGCTTAGTTGGATGCCTGGCGCCACCTGCTGTCGTGTTGGGTGATAACAGGGCCTGGAGAGGCTGGCTGAATCTCCAGCAAAGCAGTGTGAGAAGGGCCAGCCCAGCTTGAGGGTTAGAGGGCACAGCGGTTCCCAGAAGCCCTCCCAGACTGCACCCCAGGGTGACAACCCATCACACCCTAAATTACACAAGTCTCAGCAGGTTTGTCACATCCTGTCCCCTCCCTTTCTCCACCCGAGATATTTCCTGCCTCCCACCACCTCCAGCAGCTCCTACCCTCCTATGCACGTACTGCTCCTCTCCCTCCAAGCAGAACCCACCACCAGCTCCCTGAGAATCCCTTACCTGAGCCAGCTCCATTGCAGCCATTTCCTTCCCTCTGGGAGGATGAAATGATCTGGAGCAAAACGTGGACGTTAATCTGCAGCCTGCCAGGACGAGAAGGGCAATGTGAGAGAATGCAGAGGGGGCTTTTGTCCATTCCACATGCTGATTCCCCCCCTGATTTTTCCCTTTTAATGGACACTCTAGGTTCTGCCACACTGTGAAGCACAGAGTGACCTTATTCCAGTACAGGCCTAGCCCCCTCCCACCAGGGTGTAACCCTCTGAGACATGGTGAAACCCTCCCAGTAACATCCTCTGTTATACTTACCAAGTTTGCAGACAATACCAAACTGGGAGGGGTTGCAAGTGCTTTAGAGGATAGGCCAGGGATGGAGAGCTCAGTGGTTTGAGCATCGGCCTGCTAAACCCAAGGCTGTGAGTTCAATCCTTGAGGGGGCCATTTAGGGATTTGGGGCAAAAATCTGTCTGGGGATTTGTCCTGCTTTGAGCAGGGGATTGGACTAGATACCTCCTGTGGTCCCTTCCAACCCTGATATTCTATGATTAAAATTCAAAATGATGTGGAGAAAAGGCTTGAAGTAAATAGGATGAAATTCAATTAGGACAAATGCAAAGTGCTTCATTTAGGAAGGAACAATCAGGTGCACACGTACAAAATGGGAAATTCCTGCCCAGGAAGGAGCACTGCGGAAAGGGAGCTGGGGGCCATAGTGGATCACAAGCTAAGTATAAGTCAACAGTGCAAAAGGGCAAACATCATTCTGGGATGTATTTGAGGGAGTACCGTAAGCAAGGCACAAGTAGTAATTCTTCCACTCCACTCTGTGCGGATTAGGCCACAACTGGAGTACTATGTCCATTTGTGGGTGCCACATATGAGGAAAGATGTGAACAAACCGGAGAAAGTCCAGAGAAGAGCAACAAAAATGATTAAAGATCTAGAAAACATGACCTATGAGGGAAGATTGGAAAAATTGGGTTTGTTTAGTCTGGAGTAGAGGGGACATGATAATAGTTTTCAAGTACATAAAAGGTTGTTACAGGGATGTGGAAGAAAAAATTGTTCTTAACCTCTGAGAATAGGACAAGAAGTAATGGCCTTAAATTGCAGCAAGGGGAATTTAGGATGGAGATTAGGAAAAAACTTCCTAACTGTCAGAGTGGTTAAACTCCAGAACAAATAGCGTAGGGAAGTTGTGGAATCTCCATCATGGGGGATGTTTAAGAGGAGGCTGGACAAACACCTGTCAGGGATGGTCTAGATAATACTTAGTCCTGCCTTGAGTGCAGAGGACTGGACTAGCAACCTCCCAAAGTCCTTTCCAGTTCTATGATTCTATGAACCAAAGGTCAGAGACGAGCAGAATCAAAGGAGTCACTCTGGGGGATTCTCCCTGTCACTGTCCCCAAGGCAGCTCTCTCAGGTTTACAAAGCCGTTTGATGCTCCAGCCTTTATCCAGTCTCTCCTGGCAGTGCCACCTTCATGGGCTGGGCCTGGTTTTAGCTTTTGGGAAGCGTGACCCCGGGGGCTCTGAGACGGGGCCTCCTTGCCTCAGCACATCTTGTTTCTTTCTATGGCTCCCCAGCGAGTTCCAATGAGTAGATACTCCTCCTACAGACTGTGAACATAAGAATGTGTTTAGACTTCATTGAATGCTTGTGAGTTGCTGCCTGGGTTAACATCTGACTAGCTCCATTGTGAGCCTCTGTGGCTCTGTAAATCACCAGACAGGAGAGAGACTTTACCTAGGTGAAGTGCTGATTGACAACCGAATGCATTACACCCTGCCTGGCAGGAAAGGTCCATCCACACCAGAGAGACTATTATGGGACGTTAAAGACGACACAACACTGTTGTTGTGCTCTTGACTTCCCATTAGCTGAGCTGGCATCTCAGAGCACGTGGCAGGAAGGCGATGAAAAACCCCACACAGAAGGAACTGATTATCTGTATGCTGCTTGGACTCTGAGGGACAAAGTTTCTAGGCATAAGCAAGAGATCCCCAGCTGCTTAGCCGGGGTTAGTCCTAAAGAATATGCAGAGCTTGCTTATTATGGAAGCTTCTATTACTTTTGAAATCTAAGATTGCAACTCGTCTGCATCTATAGGATTACCTGCTTTAACTTGGTAAACAACTCTCCTTTCCTTTTAAATAAATCTTAATACAGGTTGTGACAGGACTGGCTACAAGTGTTGTCTTTGTTGGAAGATCTAAGATTCAACTGACCTAAGGAAGTGACTGGTCCTTTGGGCCTGGCAGTAACCTGAACATTGCTGTGATTCGTGGGGTAAGGCAGTGGTTCTCAACCAGGGGTCTAGGGGGCCGTGAGCAGCTTTCAGGGGGCTGCCAAGCAAGGCCAGCATTAGACTCGCTGAGGCCCAGGGCAGAAAGCTGAAGTCCCAGCGCATGGGGATGAAGTCTGGGTCCCTGAGCCCCACCACTCAGGGCTGAAGCCAAAGCCTGAGCAATGTAGCTTTGTGGGGGCCCCTGTGGCATGGGGCCCTAGTCAGTTGCCCTGCTTGCTACCCCTAATACCAGCCCTGGATTTTATATGCAGAAAACCAGTATTGTGGCCCACATGGGCAGTGGAGTTTTTATAGCGTGTGTGTGTGGGGGGGAGCTCAGAAAGTTATATGGGATCACCCAAGGGGACTGTCTGTGATTCCATGTTAATGCTGTTACAGAGCCTGAAGCGTTTACACTGGATTCTTGGTTGGTGAAATCTCCATACAGACCTCACACCCAATTTGGGGTTTGTTCCCTGCTTCTCACCAGTCTGCCTGAGGCTGGTGCTCGTGCTCTCAAGACACTGAAGACAGCGTTACAGAGAGAGGGGCTGTGACTTCCCCACGGTCACTAAACAGGTCTGTGACAGAGCCAGGAACAGACCCTGTTAGCTCCAGAGCCCCGTCACCCGCAGCTTGGGAAGGCCCCCGAGCACACTGTATTAGGCTGCAGGAAGAGGTGTGCAGGGACTGCAGCTGAGCTGCCCTGCCAAGACAGCCTGTGCATCCGTGGACAAACCACCTCGCAGAAGGATGTCCCCTGGGTCAGGAGAAGTCAATGTCCAGCCCTGTGGGGCTGTGCTCCTGGCTCATACCTCCAGCACTCACTGCTGCCCCTCCCTTCCCAGCTGCACTGTTCAGCCAGCTCCAGGCCTCAGCAAGGTCACTGCTCCCCCCTCCCCTATCCCCCGCAAGCCTTCAAACAGGGACATGGTGCACCAGTGCCAATCAGAGCGCACTAGTGTAAATTCTGTCTGTACTAAGGGTTTGCACCAGTGCCTAAAACACCAGGGTGGCAGAGACCTTCAGAAACAGCAGTACGGTGGCACTAGAACCTATTTCTAGCTCGGTCACAGACAGCCTGGGTGACCTTGGACATGTCAATGTTTCTCCTCCCAACTTCAGTCCCTTTACCCAGCTGCCACTCACTGGGGTCTCCTCTCTCTGCAGAGCTGCTCACCACTACAATCTGTGTGGGTGTCCCCAGAGCTAAGGCAGGTCAGCTCTGGAATAGTCTTACAAGGCGGGCTGGGGAGTCTCTGTCCCTGGAAGTTTTTAAGAACAAGTAGGACAAAGCTCTGTCAGAGATAATCTACAGATACTTGGTCCTGCCTCGGCAGAGAGAGCTGGACTTGATGACATCTTGAGGTCCTATCTAGCCCTACATGTCTAGGATACGATGCAATATATACATATAAAACAACATACAGAGAAAAACCGCACGACAACATGATGTCAGGCCATTCAAAAAACAACAATAATAAAACAAAAACCTACATTGCACAGCATAAAATGACACAATACTAAGGAGAAGAAAGCAACACAATGCAAACTAACACACCTTAGGACAAAAGTACACAATGCAAAATAGGTCAACTCAAATCAACACAACACAGACCCCAAACAAGTTGAGGCAAAACAATGCACCATAAAACTATGCAACACAACATGGGGCAATCACAGTTCCAAATGGCACCACGCAAAACAGCTCAGCGTAGAACAGGACACAGCACAAAAGAGAATTATTTCAGTGTAGGCCTGGAAGGGATCTGGAGAGGGCATCTACTCCAGCCCCCTGTGCTGAGGCAGAACCAAGTGTTAGGATATAGATATTCAGGCCTGTCTGCAAAGCCCTGTACTTTAAGAATGTAGGTGTATTCTCATCACTTAGCTAGTTATAGAGGTATAAAAGAAGGAATCAAAGATCACTGTCTGTGGAATGGCTTCTCTTCCTGGGACAGGCTAAGGCCTTCAGCCAGTACAGTGGTGCGATGTGATCTGGGTCGGGGTCAGTGCAGTGCCAGACCCAACGGGGACACAGATCTCAGTCGAGGTCTCTGAAGTGCCCAGCACAATGGAGGCAGTGGTTTGGGTCGCAGTCGTGCGCTGCCTGCGACAAGGGGGGCTGTGATCTCGGTCCAGGTCTCAGTTTTACCTGGCACAACAGTGGGGTCTGATCTCACCTGGGGTCTCTTCAGTGCCTGGCAGAACAGGGCCCAGATCTCAGTTGGGGTCTCTGCAGCACCTGGCAGAACAGGGCCACGCTCAGTATGATAAGAGCCCTGATCTCAGTCACACACCTGGGGAGAAAAGCGGGAAGATTTTTGAGCATTAGACCTCAGTATTTCAGAACTGAGGAGAAATTGGGGCACAAACTAAATATTTGCCAATATAAGAGAGAAGCACCAACATCTGGGAGATTTTGTGTCACCGTTTAAAGACTCAAGAGAAAAGATGGGAAATTTGAGGGGATTATACAAGGATACTGAATCAATAAGAGAATGGGATGGATTCTTCTTGCCCCACACTCACATGGCCAGCAGGGATCCCTGGGTGATGTCTTTTCACAGAGGAAAGGAGTGGGGCTGGAGTGAGAAAGTCACTATCAGTGGGGAGGGCTTGGCAGTGGGGTCTGGGAATGTGACTAGCAAGTGGTGGGGGGTGCAGTGTATATTGGAAAAGGAGTAAAAGAAATGCAAACAAAACATGGTACTTAATTAAAATCCTGTTAGGGCTCCAAAAGGAGCATAGTAGATTGTGCTTCTTTTTCAGATCTTTTGAGCAGTGTTTTGGAGCAGAAGATGAAAGTGAACAGTAATAAGAACCCTGGTGGAAGTGAAATGTGTCCCTTTTGAAACAGTCTCTGAGCTGCTGATAGCTTTGAATCCAGAGGCCAGCCAAGAAAGACTCTGTGCGGATGCAATACCCAGCTGATGGAGGAAGGAGGAAACTGCCATTTGCAGCACAAAGAACCTGAGAATAATGAATGCATCTGGTCAGCAAACAAGCTACTAGAAGACTCAGATTATGGCCCTCCAGAAAAGGGCGGTGAAAAAACAAGTCAAGCCTGAAAATAAGGGGACAGGTTAACCCTAAGGAGCGTGTGTGTGTGTACAGAGCAGAAATCTGAAGCTGTGGGAAACTGAGGCACGCCACCTCATAAATTTCATAAATGGTCAGTGAGTGGGGTAATTCACTAGCCTGACTATAGAACAAAATAAGGACAGCCTGAAGGTAATTCTTCTGTTTTTCCTGCAATTAGCACGGAAATTTGTAAAAGGAATTGGTATTATTATTAAGAAATAATCTGATCCCACCAGGGGGGTGGAAATTGTTTCTTTCGTTTTTCAGACACTCTACAACCATGCTGGTGCCAGCGGAAGAATAACCCAGAATACAATAGATCTATGTTTTGTGATGTTTGTCTGTGGTGTTGGTCTTGCTGCTAGCATGAGGTGGGTGGGGGATGGCTTCAAAAGGCTGACCTGGGGGGAGAGGAAGAGGTGTGTGGGAATGCAAAATGCTCAACTGGGAGGCCAGCACCTGGGTAATGGCTACTATGGTGCCTGGAAATAGAACGGCAACTAAGGTGGGCCCTACAAGCCCTATGGGAATAATGAGAAGGGGAGGAGCTCATTGGGAATCAATGGAGGGGTGTGAAAAATGGTGCACATCAAAGGAAATGTTTGGCCGTGCCCCTCTCCTATGACTATGCAGGAGCAGGATCAATGGCCTATGGCAAGGGGTGGACAATTGGGTGTACTGTGTAGGAGGGGTTTTGCTGGAAATGTACATATTTCTGGGGGCACAATTACACCAGCCCCAACCAAACTACACACATACACATGCTGCTATCTGGACTTTGGTGCACAAATGGATCTGTAAATCTTATTGCTGTGAATAATTGCCTATTTAGCCTTTGAGCTTTTTGTGGCAAGGCCTGTCCCTGTGGGCATGTCCACACTGCAGTCAGACACCGGCGGCTGGCCCGTGCCCACTGACTTGGGCTCACACGGCTCAGGCTGTGGGGCTGTTTAATTGTGGTGTCCATGTTCCAGCTGGGGCTGCAGCCCAAGGTCTGGCCCCCTCCCACCTCGCAGGGTCCTACAGCCTGGCCCCAGCCCGAGCCCAGACATCTACACTGCAATTAAACAGCCCCTTCGCCTGAGCCCCCTGAGCCTGAGTCACCTGGCATGGGCCAGCTGTGGGTTTTAGTGGCAGGGTAGAGATACCCTTGGTGTCTGTTCAGCACCTGTCACAATGGGGACCCTGATCTTGGTCAGTGTCTGTGCAGAGCCCTGCACAACAGGGGCCTGACCTCAGTCGGGGACTCTGCAACTCCCAGCATTACAGGATCCCGGATTTTGTTTAGGGCCCCTGCAGCATCTGGCAAAACGTGGGGCCAGGATCTCTGTCAGGGTCTGTGCAGTGCCCAGTACAGTGGTGGGGCGTGATCTGGGTCGGGGTCAGTGCAGTGCCAGACCCAACGGGGACACAGATCTCAGTCGAGGTCTCTGAAGTGCCCAGCACAATGGAGGCAGCAGTTTGGGTCACAGTCATGCGCTGCCTGGCACAAGGGGGGCCGTGATCTCGGTCCAGGTCTCAGTTTTACCTGGCACAACAGTGGGGTCTGATCTCACCTGGGGTCTCTTCAGTGCCTGGCAGAACAGGGCCCAGATCTCAGTTGGGGTCTCTGCAGCACCTGGCAGAACAGGGCCACGCTCAGTACGATAAGAGACCTGATCTCAGTCACACACCTGGAGAGAAAAGCGGGAAGATTTTTGAGAATTCGATATCAGTATTTCAGAACTGAGGAGAAAATGGGGCACAAACTAAATATTTGCTAATGTGAGACAGAAGCACCAACATCTGGGAGATTTTACGTCAGCATTTAACAGTTCAAGAGAAAGGAGGGGAAATTGGAGGGGATTATACAGGGATATTCAATCAACAACAGAATGAGATGGATTCTTCTTGCCTCACACTCACAGGGCCAGCAGGTGCTGGGGAGTAACTGGACTGGGAAACCTGGGGCTGGGCCGTCTCCATGGGGGACACTTGCTCCTCCCTCCCCTCCCTGGCCCTTCCCAGGCCCCGTTGCCAGCAGAGAGTGGCCCACCCCAGCCCAGCCCAGAGGTGTCCCTGTCTCAGGGCCCCCCCAGCCTCTGCCCATTCACCCTCTGCCCAGCTCAGGAATCCCTCGGGGGAACCATTTCCCACCCGCACAAGGACAAATCCCTGCAGGTGGAAATGGGGGAAACCCCCAAACCTGAGACCTGAACTGGCCACTGGCGAAGGGGAGAGAAAAAGGGGCACAATCGGGGACAGGAACTTCTCAGGGGTTGGGGGAGGGGGGTCACCCTGGGCGCTGCTCGTGGCTCTCTAGGGAGAAAGGGGGCAGGACGGGAGAGGAGGGGGGTCCCCACGGGAGGGGGCAGCGGTAAATCCGAGGGGATCTCAGCCTCCACCTTTCTCTCCCCGCTCCTCGGGGGTCACCTGCCCCCCCCGGCCATATCCGGGCTGCACCGACATTTCCCGCCCGCCCCTTCCCCCCACCCACATCCCCATCGCCCCCCCCAGCCCCACGCAGGGACCCCAGTGGGGCTGGGTCCCTCCCCCCGGCAGCCCCCGCGGAGCCCCAGGGCAGAGCCTGGCCGGGCCCGGGGGGCGCTGGGCTCCTGCGGGGGCAGCAGCTCCGAGCCCCCGCGGCGCTGTCCCCGGGAGCAGATCCCGGCGCTGCGAATGCCGGGTCCCCGGACCCTGGGGCAGAGTCACCGCCCGGCCCGGCCCCGGGCTCGCTCCGGGGCCTGGAGGCTGCAGCTCCGCAGCGGGGCGGGCGGAGCCCGGGGCGGCTCCAGCGGGGCAGGGCCCGGGCCGGGCACGGGAGGGGGTGTTAATGAAGGGCTCTCCCGCCGCGATCTGCGCATGCCCAGAGCTCCAACGGCACCAACCCTCCAACGGCCCCGCGCGAGCCAGGCAGAGCCGCAGGGGCCCGCGCGCGTTTGCAACTCGGCTTGGTCTCTCCCCCAACGTCACTTCCGGTCCAGGGAGAGTCAGGAACTACATCTCCCAGCCTGCCCCGGGGCGCTTCCGCCCTCTCCAGCCCAGGTAAGGGAGGTCCCCCGGGGGCAGCCTAATCCTCCCCCCAGCGCTCATTCATTTCCCCCTGCGCCGCCCCCTCTCCCAGCCGGTGCCTCTCAGACCCCGCCCCCCCCTTTTCCCGGGGAGCGGCAGAGCTGGGGGGGCTTGTGACCCCCACGTAATAACCGCACCCCGCCCAACCCCCAGCCCTGACCCCGGCCACGGCAGGAGCGTGTCCGCCCCACACGTGTCCCCGGCCCTGTCCGCCCCGCTGCCCCGGCCCCCCCGCGGGGCCCCGCGGGCTGCCGGAGCCCCCGTGCTGCGCGTCCGGCCCCAGCCATGGTCCCGCTGCCACACAAGGGGCAGGGGCAGGGGCAGGGGCAGGGGCAGGGCCGGGGGGGGGGCGGGAAGGGGCGGCTCCTCCCCAGGCCTGGCCCCGCCCCCAGGCCCCACGCAGGGGGTGGGACACGTGGGGACCCGCATCAGCCCGGAGGGGGCAGGAGGGGGCCGGGGCTCCCCAGGGGAAAAGCGGGGGCGGGGCTGGTGTAGCAGCTCCCCCCCCCAGCCCCTGCATTGGGTGTCAGCTGGATCCCAGCTGCTGCAGCCCGCCCTGGCGAGCGCTGCAGCCTGGGGGGGCGGGGGTTGCGGGGCACAGAGAGGGTCTGGAGCGGCTGGGAGCGGGGGTGGGGGGAGGATTGCAGGGCACAGGAAGGCATTAACCCCTCCGGGCCCGGCCGGGTGGGGGGGGGCTTCTCCGGCTGCAGTGGCACCAGCTCAGGTAGGGGTTATTGGGGGGGTTGCTGGTGGGTTCCTGCTGGAGGGGGAGGGGCAGGAAGTACTGAAGAGGTGGCAACTTCTGGGGAGTTAGGGCTGGAGGGGGGCAGGGAATACCCTGGGTGAGGAAAGGGAGTGGGACAGTGTGTGACAAACCTGCTGGGACTTGTTTAACGTGGGCCTAGATCCTCAGAACAAACATTTGGGTGTTGGGGGAGAAAATTCCCTAATTTGTGAAACAGGAGATAGAGAAACCAACCCCCTGGGCAGGGCTAGGAAAACTGACCAGACTTCCAGTGCTGAATCCTCAGCCTGCTAGTCAGAGGCTGGTATGACATGGAAAGGGGGCACCCAGCAGGGAGGTGTAGGGAAGATGTCCCAGCCCCTCACATCCAGCTGCTGGCAGTCGGGGGGGGGGGTGTTGGGTTCCCCACTATGGGGTTGTATCAGCCTCTGGCTAGTAGGTGTGTGATGGATCTGCTGGCAGAGACAAGGGGTCCCTCTTTGTTCTCTCACCGTGATGCCCCCTAGCTGCTCTCAGGACTGGGGGCACAAATTTTCTAAACTGAACCAAAAGTTCCTGCAGTTTTCAAAAGAGGAGAAAAGCAAAATCTGTGATTTCACACTCACAGTGTCTGATAAGTGGACAGAAAGTTACCACAGTGACAGGGCCGGTGACTGGGGAATGCCCGGCAGTGCTTGGAGCCAGGACTCTGGCACGAGTTGATCAGAGAGAAGGATCATGGTTAGTAGAAGTTCCCACAGCCAGGGGCCCACCAGATATTCCCTGGGATGCAGCCCCCAGAGTCCCTGGCCAGGGACCCCAGATACCCCTCAAAGCCCCACCGGCCAGGGAAGCCCCACCAGACCATGACTGTCATGTTGGGAATCCCAAAGGGTTCCCCCCACCAAGAGCCCCCAGCAGCCAGAGATTCGCCTACTGGGAACTCAGTTCCTCACTGCCTACCTAGGACCCGCCCCGCACACCACCACCAGCAGGATCTGCCCTGCCATTTGTCTGGGACCCCCTCCTCCACCCAGCGGGACCCCCGATGCTTTTCAGTGGGACCCCTCACTCTGCTTCACTGGCATCCCTGACCTAGTGCCAGGATCCCTCCCAGCTCTGCGCACTGGGCACGGCAGCGATGCCAGGAGCCAGCCGGGAAGCCCAGGCGGAGCCCGGCACAGCACCAGGCTCCTCTGACCCCTGTCCCGCCTCCCCAAGAGACGCCCACCCCTGCTGTTCTGCAGCCAACGGCCCCCAGCGATACCCACCTCCAGGACCCAGAGCCTCAGGGCTGGGCACATCACAACCACCCCCTGAAACCCCAAATCTCCAGAACCCACCAACCTCACTAGGGTACCCTCTGCCCAGCCACCCAGAGGCCTCCCTCTACCACAATCCCCCTTCAGCTGCTATCTCCCCCCACAGCCCCACCCCCACCCAGCAACACTGTTACCTCACAGTGTCTGCTAAGTGGATAGAGAGTTATCACCGCCCTCTGCTGGCCAGTCACACAGGCAGAGGGAGCCCTGGGGGATGTCTCTTGAACTGGAGTATGGAAGGCCTGGGGGACAAAACAGGTAAGAAATGTCCATGCCTGTCACTAGCAAATAATGGTCACCATGGATCCACCCCAGAAGTGGCTGCATCATAGCACAGGGGGAATCAACCCCTCACAGAGGCCATTTGCTATGGGATTTGGGATACTTCTGGACCCACACTGCACTCAGAGTGACCTCCTCATCCCGTGCCAGCTGGAGAAAAAAAAAAAGGGTCCAGCCAACTCTCCTGTTACCAGCTGGGAACCACTGAGCCCCAAACAGGGGGAGGCCTCGAGCTTTGATGTGTATTAAAGATGTGGCTGGTCTCTTTCATCAGGAAACATTTTAACACAGATAAAGGGGGGGGGGGAGAAATGGTTCTCAAAGGAGAGGGGAAAGATCAACACTGGGAAATTTAACCCCCTGCAACCTCCAGGATGGACAGTGATTCAGGGCAACAGGTTTCCTCCAAGAAAGGCGAAGTTGCTGGGATTGAAAGACACGGGGAACAGCCCCAAACATGAAAGGAATTTTAATTGACATTTGATGATAACGTAGAAGTGAAAGAGAAAGGGGGGAAATCTGAGAGATTTTGGCTCTATTTTTGCAAATAATAGAGATGAAAGTGGAAAATCAAAGGGATTTTATATCAGTTTATATCTGATGTGCAGTAAAATGTCAGTGTTTCACATCAGTATTTGTTAAATGAATAGAGAGGAAATGGGCAACATTTGCAAACATTTTATATCTATGGTCAAGAAGCTGAGAAAAGGGGTAAATCTGAGATATTCTTGTTATTTTATAATTAGAGAGACGGGGAATCTCAGGGCAAACGTTTAGGGTATTTTATATCAACCTTGGAGATGTGCAGAGAAAACGTGTCACGACCTGCAACTGGAGGTGGAGAATCAGACTCCTGGAGAGACCAGGGGGAAATGGGGGAGACGGGAGAGCGGCTCATTGGCGGGGAAAGGGGCGAATCTCCCCGGATTTTACAGCCCGGGTGAGACACTGAGCGAGAAAAGGGGCAGAACTGGAGAGAATTTGTATCGGGGGCGAGAGGCAAGTGGCACAAACAGGGACAGGAGCCAATTAACCCCCCTCCCCCCGGGAATTTCCTGGCTGCACAGAGACAGTTCAACCCCCGCGTCCCACCGACCTTCCCCGCAACTCCGGCTTCTCCCACCCCCTCCCCAGGGCCCCCCCGCCGGGCTCCCCCCCATCCCAGCGGGGGGGGGGGGCGGATCCTGTTGCGGCTCCGCTGGGGCCGAGGCGGCTCCGAGGCTTCTCCCGGGTTCCCCGGGGCAGAGTCACGTTCCCGCCCCCCGCCCGGGGTTTCTCACTCACCGGGGCTGGGGCGGGCAGAGAGGCTCCAACGGCCCCGCGCGCGTTTGCAGCTCGGCTCGGTCTCTCCTCCCAACGTCACTTCCGGTCCAGGGAGAGTCAGGAACTACATCTCCCAGCCTGCCCCGGGGCCGCTTCCGCTCTCTCCGGCCCAGGTAAGGGAAGGTTTCAGCAGGTAAAATCGCGCATGCTCCGTGCGAGCCCCGCTGGGGGCGGGAGAACAAAGCTGCTGCTGCCGCCTCCGCGTGAGCCGGGCCCGGGCTGAGCCGCTGGGATGGGGGGGCCGGGGCCCGGCGGGGAGGACCTGGGTGTGTGGGGGCTGTCGGGGGGGGTTGAACTGTCTCTGGGCAGCCAGGAAGTTCCCGGGGGGGGGGGGGTTAATTGGATCCTGTCCCTGTTGGTGCCACTTGCCTCTCGCCCCGATACAAATTCTCTCCAGTTCTGCCCCTTTTCTCGCTCAGTGTCTCACCCGGGCTGTAAAATCCGGGGAGATTCGCCCCTTTCCCCGCCAATGAGCCGCTCTCCCGTCTCCCCCATTTCCCCCTGGTCTCTCCAGGAGTCTGATTCTCCACCTCCAGTTGCAGGTCGTGACACGTTTTCTCTGCACATCTCAAAGGTTGATATAAAATACCCTAAACGTTTGCCCTGAGATTTCCCCCTGTCTCTCTAATTATAAAATACCAAGAAAATCTCCGATTTGCCCCTTTTCTCAGCTTCTTGAACATAGATATAAAATGTTTGCAAATGTTGCCCATTTCCTCTCTATTCATTTAACAAATACTGATGTGAAACACTGACATTTTACTGCACATCAGATATAAACTGATATAAAATCCCTTTGATTTTCCACTTTCCTCTCTATTATTTGCAAAAGTAGAGCCAAAATCTCTCAGATTTCCCCCTTTCTCTTTCACTTCTACGTTATTATCAAATATCAATTAAAAATCCTTTCATGTTTGGGGCTGTTCCCCATGTCTCTCAATCCCAGCAACTTCTCTTTTCTTGGAGGAAACCTGTTGCCCTGAATCATTCTCCATCCTGGAGGCTGCAGGGGGTTAAATTTCCCAGTGTTGATCTTTCCTCTCCTTTGAGAACCATTTCTCCCCCCCCCCCTTTATCTGTGTTAAAATGTTTGCCGAAGAAAGAGACCAGCCACATCTTTAATACCCATCAAAGCTCGAGGCCTCCCCCTGTTTCGGGATCAGTGGTCCCCAGCTGGTAACGGGAGAGTTGGCTGGACCCTTTTCTTTTCTCCAGCTGGCACGGGATGAGGAGGTCACTCTGAGTGCAGTGTGGGTCCAGAAGTATCCCAAACCCCATGACAAATGGTCTCTGTGAGAGGTTGATTCCCACAGTGCTAAGATGTAGCCACCTCTGGGGTGGATCCAGGGTGGCCATTATTTGGTAGTGACAGGCCATGGACATTTCTTACCTATTTTGTCCCTCCAGACCTTCCATTCTCCTGTTCAAGAGACATCCCCCAGGGCTCCCTCTGCCTGTGTGACTGGCCAGCAGGGGGTGGTGGTCACTTTCTATCCACTTCTCAGGCACTGTGAGGTAACAGTGTTGCACTGGGGGAAGGGGTGTCTGTGTGGGGAGATTTCAGCTGGAGCTGAAGGGGTGTTGTGGTAGTGGGAGTTGTTTAGGTGACTGGGCAGGTGGGACCCTAATCAAATTGGTGGGTTCTGGAGGTTTGGGGGGGTTGGTTCTGATGTGCCCAGCCCTGAGGTTTTGGGTCCTGGAGGTGGGTGTCGCTGTTGGCTGCAGAACAGTGGGGTTGGGCATCTCTTGAGGGTGGGGCAGGGGGTTGGAGGGAGCCTGGTGCTGTGCCAGGGGCTCTGTCTGGGCTTCCCCCGCAGACTCCTGGGATCGCTGCCCTGCCCAGTGCACTGGGGTGGGGGAGGGAGCGGAGCTCTGGCACTAGCTCAGGGGATGCCAGGCAAGCAAAGTGAAGGGTCCCACTGAAAGCATCAGGGCAGAGAAGGGTCCCAGACAAACGACATGGCAGATCCTGCTGGAAATCAGGGTGGTGTCCTAGGCAGGCAGTGATGGACTGCGTTCCTGGTTGGGTGTCCCGGTCTGCTGGGGGAATTTGGTGGGGGGAGCACTTTGGGATTCCCAACCTGGCAATCAGGGTCTGGTGGGGCTTCCCTGGCCAGTGGGGCTTTGAGGGGTATCTGGGGTCCCTGGCCAGGGATTCTGGGAGCTGTGTCCCAGGGAATATCTGGTGGGACCCTGGCTAGGGGGTGTCTGTTGCCCCTGGCTGTGGGGTCTGGGCTCTGGGTACTGGGGAATGTCTGGGGGCTGCTACTAACCATGATCCTTCTCTCTGATCAACTTGTGCCAGAGTCCTGGCTCCAAGCACTGCCTGGCATTCCCCAGTCACAGGCCCTGTCACTGTGATAACTTTCTATCCACTTATCAGTCACTGTTAGTGTGAAATCACAGATTTTGCTTTTCTCCTGTTTTGAAAACTGCAGGAACTTTCAGTTCCATTTGGAAAATTGTGCCCCCCAGTCCTTGTCATGGATCTGGGGGTGAGGGAGGTGGGAAGGGGGTCAGCACTGCCGCACGATGGTCTCTTCCACAGTGTTCTGGACTCATTCTTTCTGAACTCTAGTTTCATTGAGACCATTGTTAATCCAGAGTCACTGTATGGAAGGACAAGGAGTGACTCCGGATGGACAGTGGGGCGAATGAGATCAGCAATTCTCCCTGTGAGTAGGGGCTCTCATTAGCTGCTCTCCCCAGAGAGCTAAAGGAGGGAAGCTGCTCAAACGCTCTGTCCCTCTCTGCTCAGGATACTGGGGTTCAGCTTCCTGGGTCAGAGGCTGCAGCCTCCATTGTGATCTGGGAGACCAGGCTTAGCAGCTGCTGCTCCCCCAGCGGGGTTCTGTGCTGGGAAGTGACCTGAATTAAAGCTGCTTCTCTGCCTGGCCCAGGGGATGACTTTCTCCAGCTGGTCCTAGCCCCTAGGGCAGCCCTGGGCCCTGTTAATACTAAATTCTGAGTCAGAGTCTCCAGGTAACTGAAAGAAACGGAGGGAAAATGCTGGGGTCTGGCCTTAAAATGACTCTACACAAACAGACCCCCCTCATTTCTCGTCCAATTAACAATTGCAGGAGCAAATCCAGCCATGGGGGAGCAAACTACCCAGGAATGGGACTTTCCTACCAGATGGGCAGGGAGAGGGGAAAAGGAGCTAGAAGGAGAAAGAGAGACTGAAAGGGGCTGTGGGAGAGAAGAGTTTGGAGAGAGATTTCCAGATCTCTAATCTGCCCAGACAGATGTATTACTGCACCCTGGGTAGAGTCACTTTCCTGTGGAAAAGATGAGAATCAGACAGAGGAAAATCCAGTTCCTGACTCCATATCCCTCCTGCTGGGGTGTGGCTGCCATGCGGTCAGTGTCTGAGGGGATCCCCCACAGTGACTCCTTTGGTTCTGCTTTTTTCTAGCCTTGTGTTCAGAGACTTTGTTACGGGGTGAGGGGAGGGAGAAGGGAGGTTAAAAATGTCACTGTGGGCTTAGCCTGGCAAGAGAGGCCAGGTCTACACTGTACAAAGAGATGAAGCCTTTCTCAGCATGGCAGACTCTAGGGTGCCTGTCTGCAGGGAAAGGGCCTGGGGGAATCATGCTGTGAAATGAATTGGAGCCTGTTCTGAAACCTTCACAACTGCCCTTCTCGCCCTGCCAGGCAGCGGAATAATGTCCATGTTTCGCTCCAGTTCATCCCATCCTCTCGTTGGACAGGGGAGAGAAATGGCTGCAGAGGAGCCAGTTCAGGTAGGTATTATCAGGGGGTTGCTGGTGGGCTCCTCCAGGGCGGGAGAGGGACAGCCAATACGTGGGAGATGGGAAGGTTTGCACAGGCTGGTTTGGAGGTTGCAGTCTGGTTTGCAGGAAATGCACAGGGTGGAGAAAGGGAGGAGGACAGGGGTGTGCTAAACCTGCTGGGAGTTATTTAATATGTGGCCTAGATTCTAGGAACAGACCCAGGAGGTTCGGCGGTGGAAATGCTCTAGTTTGTGGAGCAGAAAATAACCCCGCTGCATGGGGCTGGGAAAACTGACCAGACTCATAGTGCTGGAGCCTGACCTGACTAACCAGCGGCTGCTGTGAGATATGAAGGGGGCACCCACCAGTGAGGCTTAGGGGAGATTCCCCTCCCTTCACATCCAGCTCTTCAGAATGGGGAGGTTATTGGGCTTCCTACCAGGGAGCTGTCCCTGGACCCTGCTAGGGGCTCCATCTCCTGAATCAGTCAGTGGCTAGTAGATGTGTGATGGCTCTGCTGGGGGAGAGGAGGGGCTCTCGCTTCGTCCCCTCCCCCTGGTGTTTCCTGGATGCTCTGAGCAGGGTGGGGGTGGGACTCTGACTGCAATCCACCCAGAGTTTCTGTTTGGCTCCTGTCCCCCATGTATAGGGGGGCTGTGAGTGGGGCAGCAGGTACTGAGTGTTGGACTCTCGCTCTTTCAGGGGCCGGTGACCTTCGAGGAGGTGGCTGTGTATTTCACCAGGGAAGAGTGGGCTCTGCTGGACCCCACTCAGAGAGCCCTCTACAGGGATGTCATGCAGGAGAACCATGAGAATGTGACCTCACTGGGTAAGGGTTACTCTCCCCTCTGTTCTTGGAAGGGGAAAAGGAGAGAGATGGTTCATGCCAGCACCACAATGCCACCTCTACTCTGCCCTGTTGCAGCATCACCCCGATATGCCAGTGACACACACACACTGCCACAGAGCCCCCCCTGCTGCAGAACGCTTTGGGAACAGAGCACAGGAGACGTCTCGCACAGTGTCAAATAGCTCCTGTTTCCTCAAGTAAAACTGAGGGTTCGGTGCGGCATGATCAGCAGAAGCTTCCTACCCCTGACCTCTCAAACCCTGAGCCTTCTCCACCCAGACCACAATAATGCTTGGGGTGTAACGAGCTGCTGGAGTCAGAGCTGCTGGCCCAGGGTTACTTATCACACAGACAGTCCGTGCGTCCTTGACTGCTGGCTGGGGGTATCCAGAGAAGGAAGCTCAGTGGCGGATTTAGCGTTAGTGGGGCCCTGTGCTCAGCTTCATTTTAGGGGTCTCTCCTTGGGACTCAGGCAAGAAAAAGAACATTCTCTCATTTCCCTCCCACCCCCATTTTTCATTCTTTTTTTCTTCCTCCACCTCCTAAAAGTACTAGGAAGTAAATGAGGATAAAGCGAGGTACCTTGATTGTTTTTGTTGTCTGAGTTTTCCACAGACCACTTGAAAATCGCTGAGCGTCTCAGTGCACCACCTAATGATCTTTCCAAATATTGTTTGTACCGTTAGCTAACTGTTATAAAGCATTTTGGATAAGAGCCCTTTATTACAAACTAAATAAATAAAAATGTTGGAGTGCAGGGTCTGGCCAGGAGTTAGGGTGTGGAGCAGTTACCAGGAGCAGCTCCTGTTTCATGCGAGCAATGCAGGTGGGGATGTGGGGGGGCAGGAGGCTTCTGGGAGGGGTGCAGGAGTCAGGGCTGGGGGTGTGAGATGGGCAGGGGGTGGGGGATAAGTGGTTATGGGTGGTTGCAGGAATCAGGGAGGGCAGGGAACGGGTGTGTTTGAGAGGGGTGAAGAAGTAAGGACTGGGGGTGTGAGGGGGTGCAAGGGTCAGGGAGGGCAGGGTGGTCAGGGTGCAGGAGTCAGGGCTGGGGGTGCAGGAGCAGCGGGAGATTGGGGTGCAGGGTCGGGCCAGATTTTAGGATGCAGGAGGGGCTCAGGGTTGGGGTGTGAAGTGCTTACCTGGGGCAGCTCCCATTTGGTGCTCAGGGTGCGGGTGAGGATGTGGGGGGGGTGCAGGAGTCAGCATGGGGTGTGAGGGCTCGTTATGTGGGAGGGGATGCAGGAGTCAGGTCTGGGGGCTGGGAGGGTGGGCTGGGGTACTGGGGGTGCTCCCAGCCCCCTACCCTGAGTGGCTCAAGCAGGGGCTGGGGGGTATGTGATAGGGGAGTGCTTTGTAAAGCAGTGAGCAAGAGACCAGGGAGCTTTTCAAACAGGGCTGCTAACGGGGAGTTTTGTGAGGGAGTTTGGAAGGGGAGTGGGAAGGGGGCGAGGTACTCTTGCCATTCTTTAAAACACTTAAGCTATAATACAAACTTCTTGATTGAAACAAAACCCCTGTTGTTAGCCTAGGTGGCTGTAAGAGAGAATGCAGGCAGAAGCCCAGCAGCACGGTGAGGGCTATCCTGTTTATTGCTCTCAATGTAGCATGTATGATTACCTGCCCTGTGGGCGGGGGGCTTACGTGTGCATTCGGTGCAAGGAGCTCCTGGCCCTCAGAGACCACGTGGAGGCTTTGGAGGCCAGGGTGGTGGAACTGGAGTCGCTAAGGGAGGCAGAGAAGTATGTTGATGAGGCTTTTCCGGGACACTGTAGATTTCTCCCACCTCTGGTCAGACAGCCACTGCGCTGTTGAGGAGGATGAAAGGCCCAGGGAAGGAGAGCTGTCAATGGGAGCAGAGGGAAACCTTCCCATAGTTGGGACCCTCCTCCCAGACGGTGTTGGGGTAACCTCTTGCACTGAGGTTACCTCTCCGGGGAGGGAACCCCAGGCATTAAGAAAAGGCAGCTGTTAGTAATGGGAGATTTGATCATTAGAAACAAGGATAGCTGGGTTTGTGATGACTGGGAGAACCGTATGGTGACTTGTCTACCTGGTGCAAAGGTTGCTGATTTCCCGAGGCATCTAGATAGATTTATGTGTAGTGCTGGGGAGGAGCCGGTGGTCGTGGTACATGTAGGCACCAATGACATAAGGAACAGTAGGTGAGACGTCCTGGAGGCCAAATTTAGTCTGTGAGGAAAGAGACTGAAATCTGGGACCTCCATAGTGGCATTCTCAGAAATGCTTCCAGTTCCACGCACAGGGCCAGGTAGGCAGGCAGAGCTTCAGAGTCTCACTGCGTGGATGAGATGATGGTGTAGAGAGGAGGCGTTTAGATTGATTAGGAACTGGGGAAACTTTGGGGATGGGGGAGCCTATACAGGAAGGATGGGCTCCACCTAAACCAAAGTGTAACCAGGCTGCTGGCACTTAACATTAAAAAGGTTGCAGAGCAGTTTTTAAACTAAGAGATGGCGGAAAGCCAATGGCTGCAGAGGAGCTCGTGGATCGGACAGAGACTTGTCTTAGAGGAGAGTCTAGTGATAGAGATTTTCTAGTTCTAGTCAGGAAGAGAGGCTGGAAGAGGATAAAGTAGGGGCCAGATCAGACGAGAAGCATTCACACACACAAGTTTTTAAAGTGCTTGTACACAAATGCCAGAAGTCTAAATAATAAGATGGGTGAATTAGAGGGCCTCGTGTTAAGAGAATATTGACATGATTGTCCTCACTCCACCAAGTTTCTGTGATGCCTATTAATGGGACACAATCATTCCAGGGTACAAAATATATCGGAAGGACAGAACAGGTCATACTCGGAGGGTGGGGAGGGGAGTGGCACTGTATGTTAAAGAAAATGTAAACTCAAATGAAGTAAAAATCTTAAATGAAACCACATGTTCCATAGAATCTCTATGGATAGTAATTCCATGCTCTAATAAGAATATAACAATAGGGCTCTGTTATCGACCACCTGTCAAAGACAGTGCTAGTGAGGATGAAATGCGAAGGAAGATTAGAGAGGCTATCAAAATAAAGAAATCCATAATAATGGGAGATTTCAATTATCCCCATATTGACTGGGTACATGTCACCTCAGGACAAAATGCAGAGACAAAATTTCTGGATACTTTAAATGACTGTTTCTTGGAGCAGCTGGTACAAGAACCCTAATGGGAGAAGCAACTCTCGATTTAGTCCTGAGTGGAGCGCAGGATCTAGTCCAAGGGCTAACTGTAACAGGACCGCTTGGAAATAGTGACCATAATATAACAACATTTAACATTCCTGTGGTGGGAAGAACAGCTCAACACTGGCATTTAATTTCAGGAAGGGGAACTATGCAAAAATGAGGGGGTTAGTTAAACAGAAATTAAAAGGTACAGTGACTAGAGTGAAACCCCTGCAAGCTGCATGGACACTTTTCAAAAACACAATATGAGAGGCCCAACTTAAATATTTACCCCAAATTAAAACACAGCAAAAGAACTAAAAAAGAGCCACCGTGGCTTAACGACTATGTAAAAGAAGCAGTGAGAGATTAAAAAGGCATCTTTTAAAAAGTGGAAGTCAAATCCTAGTGAGGTACATAGAAAGGAGCATAAACGCTACCAAATTAAGTGTAAAAATGTAATAAGAAAAGCCAAAGAGGAGTTTGAAGAAGAGGCTAGCCAAAAACTCAAAAGGTAATAAAATGTTTTTTAAGTACATCAAAAGCAGGAAGCCTGCTAAACAACCAGTGGGGCCACTGGAGGATTGAGATACAAAAGGAGCCCTTAAAGACGATAAAGTCATTGCAGAGAAACTAAATGGATTCTTTGCTTCAGTCTTCATGGCTGAAGATGTTGGTGAGATTCCCAAACCTTTTGTGGGTGACAAATCTGAGGAACTGCCACAGATTGAAGTGTCACTAGAGCAGGTTTTGGAACTACTTGATAAACTTAACTGTAACAAGTCACTGGGACCAGATGGTATTTACCAAGGGTTCTGAAGGAACTCAAATGTGAAATTGGGGAACTATTAGCTATGGTTTGTAACCTGTCTTTAAATCGGCTTCTGTACCCAATGACTGGAAGATTGCTAATGTAACGCCAATATTTAAAAAGGGCTCTAAAGGCGATCCTGGCAGTTGCAGACTGGTAAGTCTAACATCTGTACCAGGCAAATTAGTTGAAACAATAGTAAAGGAATAAAATTGTCAGGCACATAGAACAAAAATTGTTGAGCAAAAGTCAATATGGTTTCTGTAAAGGGA
Source organism: Mauremys reevesii (assembly GCF_016161935.1). NCBI lineage: Eukaryota > Metazoa > Chordata > Testudines > Geoemydidae > Mauremys > Mauremys reevesii. The sequence goes on along the minus strand of NC_052636.1, from coordinate 32,242,162 downwards.
AATCATGTCTTACTAATCTATTAGAGTTCTTTGAAAGTGTCAACAAACATGTGGACAAGGGGGATCCAGTGGACATAGTGTACTTAGATTTCCAGAAAGCCTTTGACAAGGTCCCTCACCAAAGGCTCTTACATAAATTATGTTATCATGGGATAAGAGGGAAGATCTTTTCATGGATAGAGAACTGGTTAAAAGACAGGGAACAAAGGGTAGGAATAAATGGTAAATTTTCAGAATGGAGAGGAGTAACTAGTGGTGTTCCCCAGGGGCCAGTCCTAGGACCAATCCTATTCAACGTATTCATAAATGATCTGGAGAAAGGGGTAAACAGTGAGGTGGCAAAGTTTGCAGATGATACTTGGGATGATGCGGTTCTGGTGGGACCCAACTGAGAGTGACAAATCGCTTAAAACAGGGCAGTTACAGCCCAAGGCTGGGGTTTTTCCACCTCTAAGGCAAGGCAAACCAGCCAGACAAAGAGGACTTTGGTTTCACCCCACTGGTTAACCACGTCACACAAGCAATTCCTTTAGACACTCCAGTCTTCCAGTATCACCACCAGTGCACTCGTCCTGGGGATGAATGGTTATGAAAACGAACTCCCCAATAAAAGAAAAAGGTTCTCTCGATCCCAAAGAATCAAGCCCCAGACCCAGGTCAATATACACATCAGATCTTACCCACAAGTCATGCTGTTGCCAATCCTTTAGAATCTAAAATCTAAAGGTTTATTCATAAAAGGAAAAAGATAGAGATGAGAGCTAGAACTGGTTAAATGGAATCAATTACATGCAGTAATGGCAAAGTTCTTAGTTCAGGCTTGTAGCAGTGATGGAGTAAACTGCAGGTTCAAATCAAGTCTCTGGAGTACATCCTCCTCTGGGATGGGTCAGTCAGTCCTTTGTTCAGAGCTTCAGTTTGTAGCAAAGTTCCTCCAGAGGTGGTAAGCAGGATTGAAAACAAGATGGAGATGAGGCATCAGCCTTTTATAGGCTTTTCCAGGTGTAAGAACACTTCTTTGTTCTTACTGTGGAAAATTACAGCAAAATGGAGTCTGGAGTCACATGGGCCAGTCCCTGCATACTTTGCTGAGTTACAAGGCGTATCTGCCTTCTCTCAATGGGTCAGTTGAATAGCTGATGGTCCTTAATGAGCCATCAAGCAGGCTAGGCAGAGCTAACACCAGCTTGTCTGGGATGTCTCCCAGAAGCACAGCATAAGTTCGAAATACAGACAGGATAGAGCCAATACTCATAACTTCAACTACAAAATGATACATACATATAGACACCATAATTATAACCAGCAACCCATAACCTGGTCTTGGACACCTTATATGACCCCCTTTACATAAGATTTGGTGCCACTACAGGACCTTGGTTGCAACCATATTCTATATGGTCCCAGATTATATCAATAACGTCACAATACTAAACTGCTCAAGATAGTTCAGACCAAAGCAAACTGTGAAGAACTTCAAAAAGATCTCACAAAACTAAGTGACTGGGCAACAAAATGGAAAATGTGTATAAATGTCAAATGATGCAAATTGGAAAAAATAACCCCAACTATACATACAATATGATGGGGGCAAAATTAGGCTAATCAGGAAAAAGATCTTTTTGTCATTGTGGCTAGTTCTCTGAAGACATCCAGCCGTGTGCAGCGGAAGTCAAAAAAGCAAACAGGATGTTAGGAATTATTTAAAAAGGGATAGACAGTAATACAGAGAATCTTATTGCCCTTATATAAATCAATGGAAATAACTAATTTAGACCCTGTCATTTTATATGTATATTTAGGATTATGTTTGCCAATGGGCTGCAATATGTGTTATCCTGACATCTAGTACTGCTGAGATCCTGCATTCAATAATATCCCTGCCCTTCCTGTTCCCGTTCTCCACTGAGCCCCACGCTTATGTTTCCAGCTTCCCCAGGACTGTGTCTTTGTCTCTGGACCCATCTGTCAGCAAGAAGCAGTGCCAGGGAGACTTCGATTTTTGGGACGTGGATTTACTTTCTGTATGTTTTAGGAGACTCTTTGAAATTGAGTGTCTGTGACATTAAGCACAGTACAATCTGGACTGTTAACAGCTGTGACCCCTCAGTTTCCCAGGCTGGGGTGCCTTTTACACTGCTCTACTGTGAGAGCAGCCACTCCTGGGCAGTTCACACGCAGTCTCCAGCATGTAACTCGCTTCCAGCTACACAGTATTGAGTGCTGCTAGTTAGTGACTCACAAATTACAGTGCCCCACAGGAGAACCCCAGAAAATTCTCTGCTCCCAGATTTCCCCCAGAAATGTGCATCTTGCACTGTCGAGCACACTCCTGAACAATGGGAGCTCATATGAAATCTGTTGTTTCATCAGTGGAAAATGACATGCACCAGCCTTGTTATTCCAGATGGAGTTTCCAACACACTTTAATCCAAACACACTGGTTTGATTACAAAAAGGAAACAAAATTATTAACTACTGAAAAAAAAGATTTGAAGTGACTACAAGTAATGAGGCATAAAAGTCAGAATTGTTTCCAAAAGAAATGCAAAGATAAAACACAAACTAATGTTTAACTTAACAAGCTAAAAGGGATTTAAAACAAATGTTTCTCTCACCATCTGCTGAGACAGGCTGGTTTTCCTTTCAGCCAGGACTCCCCCTAACCTGCCCCTGCTGCCCACATTCAGTTCTTCAGGAGTTGTCATGAGCAGAGGGAAAGGGGGGATAGAGAGAGAGAGAGAGTCTTATGCATTTTCCTCACCTCTTTTTATAATTCAGTCCTTTGTACTAGAAACCACTTCAGTTCTCAGCTGAGTCATGGTGACAGGCTGTCATAGATACGAGCTTCAAGTGTCTCTGTGATGGAATGTAAATGTCATCTTCACACCTTCCCCCTGGTGGAGAATGGCTATTTGACCAGCTGTTTCCCTTGCTGTCTCTGAGGAACTTAGGGTTAGGGTTGCAGCTTTTTCAGTAATATCATAGCGTAAAATCTCATCACTTTCCATACAATGTTGCTACACAGTTTAACAGGAGGATATTCAGTAGATTATGTCTTTTCAAATGGTACCTCACAAGCCCTACAGTGATAGATGAAGGGGAGGGGACGGATCCCCCTTTTATAAACACCCAGCCAGCCAGTTGGCAGTAAAATCCCTGTTGGTGCAAGTTCTCTGCTTGCTTTACCTCTAAAGGGTTAACAAGCCAACAGGGTTTAAAAAAAAAAAAAGTATTGGGCACCTGACCAATGGAAAGGCTAGAACTTTTTTAAATGGGAAAGTAACTTTCCCTTTGTCTCTTGTTCTCCGGAGAAGGCGACACGGAGTAGCAATGCTGTGTATGGCTTGAAGCAGGTATGAAAATTCATCTTCCATACCTAGAAGAAATGATTTGGACAGGGAATATTTAGACAGACACAATCAGGTTTATTTTTTATTTTGGCTTTTGGATCTCCTCGGTGCTGTCCCAGATGCTTTTGTTTGCTTGTAAGCTTTAAGCTGAACCCCCAAGAAAGCTATTTTTGGTGCTTACAAAAATTTTCTTTTAAGATCTAGCAAAAGCCTAAGTTCCAGATGTATTGTTTTTCTTTTCAATTTTAATAAAATTTACTTCTTTTAAGAACAGGATTGGATTTTTGGTGTCCTAAGAGGTTTGTGTGTGTTGTTTGATTAGCTGCAAAGAATCCTGTGGCACCTTATAGACTAACAGATGTTTTGCAGCATGAGCTTTCATGGGTGAATACCCACTTCTTCGGATGCAAGTTTGATTAGTTGGTAGCCACAGCTAATTTCCTTTGTTTTCTTTCTCAGCTCTTTCCCGGAGGGGAGGTGAAAGGGCTTGAGGGTGCCCCAGAGGGAAGAATTCTCAAGTGCTCCTTCCTGGGTCCAAGGGTTTCGGGGTTTTTTTGCATTTGGGTGGTGGCAGCATTTACCAAGCCAAGGTCAGAGAAAAGCTGTAACTTTGGGGGTTTAATACAAGCCTAGAGTGGCACAAATTAATTTGTAGAATCCTGTCGGGCCCCCACTTTCTGCACTCGGAGTGACAGAGTGGGGATTCAGCCCTGACACATACTATGAACAAAATTGATCATAATTTTCTAGAAGAGTGAACATAGGGGAACAGACTAGCACAGTGTCTGTGTGTTCCCAACATATATGTGGGTATTCTAGTCCCTCACAAGCAAGGTGTTCGGCATCTTCAAACACCTGAGGAACCGGTTCTGGGAATTCACTGGTTTATTAAGTGACACTGTATGGAATTGAGAGACACTTTATATTATTATTATTTTATTATAAATACTGTGGCAAATTGCCGGTACGGTTATGCTGGGTCTCGCGCTCTCTCTTCTTTGGGGAAGGTTCAGGGCACCATTGCTTGCCTCTGAATCGGTATTTTAATTACCCCACTAGTGTCCTTGAGGAGGGGAGTGGAGAGGGAGGGACCTGGGCCCGCCCTCTTCTCCAGGTCCCAACCCAGGGGCCCTGAGGTTAGTGGTGAACCACTTGAACTGGCGGTTCCTTCCCCTGGGCTACTTCCCTCTCCTGCCCTTCAGCTTGTGGAGGGGCTTCTTGCCCTCCTTCTACACAAGCCAGGTGCCCCTTACCTAGGGTTTTTGGATTTCTCAGCCCACCGCAGCACTCCTCCAAACTTTCCTTTTGTCTCTCTTCAAAACTCTTCTCTGCTCCAACCAAACCTTCCTGCTCCAACTCCCAAACTGTCTGACTGAAGCAGGGGTTTTTATCACCTGACTGACTGCTGGGGCTCTAATAACTTCAGGTGCTCTAGTTAATCTGTAGCAAACCTTCCTCCCCTTGCAGGGAATAAGGCTCCCTGCTAACACTCTCCTGCTGCCCTCTGGCCATGCTGTATCACAATACCAATATGATGAAATTGCAATGAATCGTGCTATATATGCCATGTAAGGAGTCAGTGAAAATGTTATGAGTTTCCAAGTATGATAATCTTGTTTCTATCTTTGTATTGTGAGTTACAGATATGTAGGGCATATCTGTATTCCAGACTTGTGCAGTGTTTCTGAGTGACACCCCCAGATATATTGGCATCAGCGCTGCCCAGCCTGTTCGATGGCCCAGCCAGGGTCATCAGCCATACAATGAACCCATGGAAAGGATTAAGGGGATACACTTATTGAGTCAGCAAGACATTCAGGGTTATGCCTGTTGTGGCAAATTGCCGGCACTATTATGATGGGTCTCATGATTTCTCTTCTTTGTGTGTGGGGGGGAGTGTTCAGGGCACCATTTCTTGCCCCTGAATTGGAATATTAACTGCCCCACTAGTGTCCTAGAGGAGGGGAGTGGAGAGGGAGGGACCTGGGCCCACCCTCTACTCCAGGTCCCAACCCAGGGGCCCTGAGGATAGTGGTGAACCACTTGAACTGATGGTTCCTTCCCCTGGGCTACTTCCCTCTCCTGCCCTTCAGCTTGTGGGGGCTTCCTGCCCTCCCTCTGTACAAGCCCGGTGCCCCTTACCTAGGGTCTTGGACTTCTTAGCCCACTGCAGCACTTCTCCAAACTTTCCTCTGCTTCCCTTCAAACTGTTCTCTGCTCCAACACCAATCCTTCTGCTCCAACTCCTTCCCTGTCTGATTGGAGCAAGGGTCTTTATCAGGTGACTGACTGCTGGGGCTCTAATTGGCTTCAGGTGCTCTAGTTCATCTATAGCAAACTTTCTTCCCTCTGCAGGGAATAAGGCTCCCTTCTAACCCTCTCCTGCTGCCCTCTGGCCACGCTGTATCACACTGTGTACTGAGAATGCCAAGGCTTTTCCGTGCCATGTGCTGTGAAGCTTGTGTTTGGGACACAGGAATTAGAAGCCACTTGGCAAAAGGAATATAAAGGGCAGCTGCATCATCTCCATTTTGTCTTCAATTCCTCTTCCTACCTCTGGAGCAACTTCTCTACAAACTGAAGGCTTGAACAAAGGACTGAATAATGTGGATGTGTACCAGAGAGCCTTTCAAGCCAGAAACTCACCAATACTGCTAAGAACCAGATGTATAGATTTCTGAATGTGTCTGACTGCTTTCCCATTTAACAACTCCCTTTTTCTTTCTTTCTTTTATAATAAACCTTTAGTTTAGATGCTTTCTTGCTTATCAACTTTTAGTTTAGATGCCAATGATTGACTGGCATCGTAGTATTTTGAGTAAGATCCAAACCTATACTGACCTGGTAATGTGGCTGACTCTGGGCTCAGAAGAACACTTTGTTTATGTGAGCTGGGTTTTTAAATAACCTCTCACTGTGCTGGACCTAGGTGCTGATTGAGAGTCAGAGAACTGGCATGCAATAAAAGGGGGCCGTGTGATTTCTTTTTTCAGTTTCTCGATAACCAGTGTGGGGGATCAGAAGCACAGTTGGTGACTGGTCGGTGAGTTTAACTTCTGTGTTAACCACCAGTTTGGGGAGCCTCTGCTCTCCCTTTTTCAGCCTGCCCTGGTCTTGGCATTTTCAGTGAGGACTAGCCCAGGCACACCGGGTCACACTAAATATTAAAGTTAAATTAATAGAATGTTTTTTTATGACAAAGTTTTATGAAATCAACGGAACTCCTTTGTTTTCTTTCATCTGAGCAGGGTTTCCATTTTCCAAACCTGATGTGATCTCCCAGCTGGAACAAGGGGAAGAGCCATGGGTCTCAGACCTGCAGGGTTCAGAAGGAAAACAGACCATGAGTTCTCTCTGCAGAGGTGAGGAAACATTAAACCAACTCTGAGTGTGAAAATGCCTGAAGGAAACATCTGGGATTCCCTACAAAGCCCTTGAGAGGTTTCTCAGTTCATTATTGTTGCCGGCAGGGGTCATATCCTCAGGGTAACTATAGCTCATGGCTTCCCATAGATTCTAGCAGACACCAGGCAGTAGCTTCCTCCCTTCCCCCTGCGTATTTGGATGGCATTTGAAAGCCAGATTGATCCCCTCCTCACTCCTGTTTTGGGGAAGAGTATGGGGCAGTTCAGTTTGTGATTTTTATTTGACCTCCCTCCAGCACTTAGTTTGTTTTGGCTTTTCACTTTTCATCCCTGTTTGATGTTTCTGTCTTTTTCACAGCAGGTGATGCAATGGCATGTGAGAAAGAGGAGCAGAATTCTCAGCAGAAAAATGTTCAGCAAGTGGATAAACAGAGAGCATTATTGCAAAGATCAAAAAGCAATGTGTCCAGGAGTCATGAGGAGGAAAAATCCTGTGAGATTCAGCACAGACCAGAAAGAGAACAAGGAAACCAGCCGGGGGTGAAAATGGGTAAACGTATTTCCTCTCAGGGAACTCAGAAGGACCTCAAGGAAACCACAACAAAGCAGGAAATCATCATTGGAAAGAGAAAAAATACATGCACAGAGTGTGGAAAAAACTTATGTGACTACTCAGCCCTTCTTGATCATCAGAGAATCCACACAGGGGAGAGGCCCTATGAATGCTGTGAGTGTGGGAAAACCTTCACTCAAAGATCAGCCCTTTCTGTTCATCAGAGAATCCACACGGGGGAAAGGCCCTACGAATGCTGTGAGTGTGGGAAAAGCTTCACTCACAGATCAGCCCTTTCTGTTCATCAGCGAATCCACACAGGGGACAGGCCCTACAAATGCAGTGAGTGTGGGAAAACCTTCAATCGCAGCTCAAACCTTTCTGAACATCAGAGAATCCACACAGGTGACAGACACAGGCCCTATGAATGCTGTGAGTGTGGGAAAACCTTCACTCAAAGATCAGCCCTTTCTGTTCATCAGAGAATCCACACGGGGGAAAGGCCCTACGAATGCTGTGAGTGTGGGAAAAGCTTCACTCAAAGAGCAGCCCTTTCTGTTCATCAGAGAATCCACACGGGGGAAATGCCCTACAAATGCAGTGAGTGTGGGAAAACCTTCATTCAAAGAGCAGCCCTTTCTGTTCATCAGAGAATCCACATGGGGGAAAGGCCCTACGAATGCCATGAGTGTGGGAAAACCTTCAATCGCAGCTCAAACCTTTCTGAACATCAGAGAATCCACACAGGGGACAGGCCCTACAAATGCAGTGAGTGTGGGAAAACCTTCACTAGCAGCTCAGCCCTTTCTGTTCATCAGAGAATCCACACAGAGAAGAGGCCCTATGAATGCAGTGAGTGTGGGAAAACCTTCACTCAAAGAGCAGCCCTTTCTGTTCATCAGAGAATCCACACAGGGGAGAGGCCCTATGAATGCCGTGAGTGTGGGAAAAACTTCACTCAAAGATCAACCCTTTCTAGACATCAGAGAATCCACACAGGGGAGAGGCCCTACGAATGCCGTGAGTGTGGGAAAAACTTCACTAGCAGCTCAGCCCTTTCTAAACATCAGAGAATCCACACCAGGGGAAAGGCCCTATGAATGCAGAGAATGTGGGAAAACCTTCTCTTGGCACTCAGCCAATATTCGCCATCAGAGAATCTGCAAGGGCAGTGAATACCATAAAAACCTCTAGGGCTATCAATTTTTTTTCTTTACAACTTTTCCTGATTCCCACATAATAACTTTTTAAATCTGTTTGAACTGTTTGCAGCACCGTTATCCCTCAGCTTGGCCAGATGAGTGGCCCATTTATGCGTTTTGTAGTTTGCCTTCTTTTGAGGTGGGCCCATTTGTCCTTTCTATCAACTCAATTATCCCACAAGTAACTGGAGTGTGCCCTTCCTATGAGGAACCAGGGAGCGTCACATTTATACCATTGCTGCTATTGCAAAGTTATTGTTAGAGTCGCCAGTGATACAGATTGTATCCTTGCCAGTTGTTCTCACGTTGCTCTGGGTTGTGCTGAAGAGCAGTTACATTGGGAATTTTTCATGTTATAGTTAAATAAAGAGGAGCAGGGGAAAAAAGTGTCATTTCAGCCTCTGTTACACTGGAAGGAGATGGGGTGGTTCAGAGATTCCCTCCTTCCCCATCACTCCAGAACTGTTACATTTTGGCTTCTCTGTGCAGAGTTTCTTTTCATCACATTCTATCCCTCCACTTCTCAAAATGTCATGTGAGGAAGAGTTCTCAGCTGTCTGTGCTTGGAGATGATGCTTTGATTTCTTTCCTCCTATATCAGAGTCGCTATGACTGGAGCTGAAAGTGTCAAAAACCTGGAAGGGGAATTTAAATGGATCTTAAACATAGTGTGATTATTGGGCGGTTTCATCTATTGGTAAAGCCACTTCTGGCAAGAGGACTATTTTGTCCCCCATTATGGGATTCTGGGATACTTACAATTTTGTAAATAACATAACTGACTATTGAGAGAGTGCTGAGTGAAGCTGCTTTGAATGGACCTGAGGAGAATGTGATGGGAGAATCTCTTGTCCTGATTCTAAATAATCAGATGTAACCTGCTCTGGAATTTCTCTTCATACTTTCATTGTCATGTATTCTGTCTCTCTGTGATGTGGGTTTCTCTCTTCCTGAAGGCTGTTTGCTCACCCAATTGGATATTAGTTCAGTTCGATGGGACGTAGCTCAGATTTATTGGAGAATTGAAGACAAATGACCATTTCCTAAAGTCCTCATTTGTCACTTCAGCTTTGCTTTTTCCCCACCCCTCCATGATGACACGGAGAAAGTTCAAGTGCAGTTCTGTCAACAGTGGAGAACTCTCCAATTTACTGCACAGGCTAACAAAGAAACAGCAGTGATTTAAAATCTCCATTCGGAAATGGTGAACAACAGCAGAACCTCAACTAACTGAAGGAAGTGCATATGACCACAGTGTAGTTCAATTATTTACATCAGTATTTTCTCAGATGATTTGGGGAGAGAATTCCACATTAAGTGATTTTTAACTTGGCAAAATGCCCATGTATTTGGTTCCCGAAGCATTTTTGTAACCCATGCCCCACAGAAGATCTTTCCTATTCGGAATGCTCCCCTTCATGATGCAGATGTTGAGGAAAGAGAAGTGGTATTTTTGTTCAATTTATCCTTAATAGATGCTCAAAATGTGTATAAAATGAAATCGATGTTGGAAATCTAATAGCTGTAGAAAAATAGCTCTTTTTAAATAGAAATTCTAGCTCTGGTAACGAAGATTCTGATCCAGGCCTGTATCCAGTCCCTTGCCTGGACGTGTGTCACCAAATTAAAGAAAAGCTGGGCACGTTTCCGGAAGCCATTGCTTACGACACTGCTGAGATTTTGAGTGGTTTTGTAAAGGATTCTACTTCTGAGAAGTGTAAATTCACCCTAAAAAGGGCAAGGAAACAAAGGGCATCAGGAATGTATGTTTTTTTGGATGAGGCAAGAAAAGGGAGTAGCATTGTCCCCCTTGGGTAGCCCCTGTTCAATTCCAGGTCAGAAAGCAAAACTCTCCTGCAAGAATATCCAAAAAATATTGTGTTTCACTTCATAAGTACAGTTGTGTGGCAATTAAATGATGACCCTAAAATTTCATAAAAGCAAAGAACGCTGAACAAAAAAGTGTGGGAAATACGGCTGTATCTGAGAAAATGGCTTGGAATGAAGGAAGACAAAAATTGATCGGTTGAGAGAAAAGGCCCTGTTTCCCCCTAGTTTGGAACTTCTCTCACAACTACTGGAATAGAAAAGCTAAACAAATGGTGCTCTATTGTTGCAAAGAATACTGAAATGAGGCCATTTTCTCCAGGTAAAAGAAAATGGTCATGTCAGGAGTGGGATTTGAAACCACGTCTCTATGCAGAAACCAGAACACCCAAGAGAGAGGAAAAAAGAGTCTTAAAACTGGCACTTTGGACCAGTCCACAATCCTAACGCTACAAAGAATGTGACTTATCAACCCTAGTTTTCATTAATATTTGATGACACTCTTTAGGGAGGCCAAGATGGCACATCTCTTTCAACTCCTAGAGACCTTCTCCAGCACAGCTGATTTTTAGGCACACTCACCCGGACCTAAAGTTACACGTTTCCTGGAGTTCCATGAGTTCTGCGGTGTTGGAATCTCCCTGCTCGCGTTTTAAGCGAACAAAAGATGGGTGCTGGCATTCTGAGGCCCTCAAAATCCTGCCCTGGGGGCCAGACAGTTAAGCAACCTCTACCATGATAGCATCCTGTCTGGCAACAACTCACTTATCAATAGCTGGGGTCTGAAATCCTCATTTCTTTGTTCTATCACTGTAGTTTCCACTTTCCTATTGCTTGTCTGTATATTATTTTATCACTTATCAATAGCTGGGGTCTGAAATCCTCATTTCTTTGTTGTTCTATCACTGTAGTTTCCACTTTCCTATTGCTTGTCTGTATATTATTTTATCGAGATTCAAATTTCTTGGTCAAGGTATAGTCCATGTATGGACGCCAGAGAAAATAATACACTGAGGATAAGAAGAATATAGAAATATTTTGCAGTCACTATGGGCATAACTATGATAATTGTTTTGTGTTTCACTCTTTATATATGGCACCACCTTCCTTCCCTTTAGACTTCTAGTTTACCAAGGGTAAAACTAAACATCTCTTCAGATAGCAGGGAGTATTTGTGTTCATTCCTGCTAGCTACACAGGGATTTGATGTAGCTGCTTTCAATCCTCCGGCTCTGCCGGGATAAGTAACGTTTCAGGCTGTCACTGAACTGAAGGAGGGAGATCATTTTTTGATAGGTTACGCCTCCTCTTGTCATAGAATCAATTCCCCAATGTAAGCGGGGGCAGACTCACCTGACGGCACCTCCTGCTGGTCTTCTTGGGAATTAGCTCTCCAGCCGTCAGAGCACCCTCTGCAGGCCGGTGATCTGCCTTACCGCAGCTGGCCCCTGTCCCTCCCAGGACCCTGGTGCCCCTTTTACCCTGGCAGTACCCCCTGGCAGTACCCCCCCAGGTCTGGGTCTCCCCCACCCACTATCCCCATGTCACCTCAGTCTCGGCTACTGCCCAGTCTCCATCCAGCCCCCATTCACTGGGGCAGACTGCAGTATGAGCCACTCATCACAGGCAAAGGGGTTTGGACCTGCTGCCTCTGCTTCCCCCTGGGCTGCCCCATTGCAGCCCTGCACCTATTCAGCCTATAGTCAGGCCTGCAGCCTGGGGCTTTCCAGGCCAGAGCTCCCAGCTCCTCTGGCCCTTCCCCATCCCTGCTCCCACTCTAGGTGTCTTGCTTGGGTCCCTGCAGCCAGGCCCTTCTCTCGCTACAAGCAGAAGGAGACTGACTGGGCTCCTGGCTCACAGCCTCTTATAGGGGCCAGCTGGGCCTGACTGGGGCATGGCCACAGCTGAGCCTGCTTCCCCCAATCAGCCCAGGCTCCTAGCCCCAGCCCTCTCCTGGGCTGCTTCAAGCCCCGCAGGGCAGGAGCAGGGTAAGCACCCCACTGCCGGGAGTACTCTGTGTCCCTGGGCTGCCCTGCTGGCTGGGTGCTCCCCCCTTCTCTGGCTGCCCTGCTGGCTGGAGCTCCCTCTCCCTGGGCTGCTGCTGCTGGCTGGACTGCTCCTTCTTGGGCTGCTGCTGCCGCTGCTGCTGAGCGAGGGGTGGTGGGGGCCTTGCTGGCCTGCCCCCCCCCTCCCCCACCGCTGGAGGAGAAGCCAGGACCCCTCCACCACTGCAGCTAACACCTGGGGGGGTCATTCCTGCCTGGCCATCGGGGCTGCTGGCGGAGGAGCTGCTGCTGCTGGAGCTGTGTTTGCCCTGGGGAGCTGCTGGAGCCTGGAGGAGGAAGAGGACTACGAGGACCACTGGCTGCTGGGGAGCGCACAGGACTCTGGAGACCACTGTGGAGGGGGCCATCGCAGACTAAGTAACTCTCTAACTGTGCTCTAGTGGTGGGGTTCAGACTGTGCTTGTGGGGCACACAGGGGGTGTGGCGTGGAGCCTGCCCCCTGGTCCATCTGTGTCCCCCCCCAGCCCCACCACCACCGCTGCCCCCTCCACCACCTCCGCAGGCCACTTACCATCGGCCTCTGGGACTCAGCTGCTCGCCTGGCCTGCCACGCCCTATTGCCACCGTTTGGACCTCCAGCAGCAGCCCGCCCCCAATTGACTTTGCACGAGTGCTCGTGGGTTCACATACCGCCCCGGACTGACCCCTTCCTCTGCAACTGGCCCCTGGCTTTGCCCCTTGTTGCCTGCCCGTTCGCCCCTCGTAGCCTCCCCCACACCCAGCTTCAGTTTGTTGGTCTGCCCCACCCGTCTCCCTTTGCAGCTTTGTTTGTCCCGCCCCAGCCCTGAAGCCAGCCCCTTGGTCCCTCTGCCCCACTCCCAGCCTGGTTGCTCCCCTCCCTCCGCGGCCCCTCACCCTGATTAGCCCCTCCCCACGTGCACCCCAGCTGCTCCCGGTTTGAGTTTGGCCCCTAGCACTGCACCCCCCATTGCTCTTGCTTCCCTCCCCCTCCCCTAGTGCAGCTAGAGGAGCCGGATTTCGATCCTGTATTGGTGACTGACCCCCCCTCCGCCCAGTCCTTGATAGTTCCCCTATCTGCCCCTCCCATCTTGGCACCCTCCTCCCCTGCCCACAGCCTAGCAGGGAGGAGTGGTGACCTGTTTCCCCTTCCCCCTCCCTCTCTCCCTCCCTACGCAGCATGGCGGGAGACGCAGCGGGTGGGACCCCTGGAACAATGCCTGTCCCCCCTCCCCCACCTGCTCCCCCCCAAAAAAACCCTAGTCTCGACCTCAACTGCCGCTGCCGGACCACCTGCCACCACTCCCGCTGAGGCGCCGCCAGCAGCAGGCGACGGGGTGCCCTCTGCTGCTGCCACATCCCTCGCCCCTTCTGCCTCTGGGGGAGCCCCCCCCAGCCGGCGGAAAGGGCCAGGGCAAAAAGAAGGCAAAGGGCCCCGCTAGGAAGACTAAGCCCTCCATGGCGGAGCCTGCCCCCGCTGCCGCAGCCCCGCCACCGGCCGCGGCGCCCCTCCCCGCTGTCCCCTCCACCAGCTCTGTGGGTGCCCTTCCCCTTGCCCCCAGAGCATACGCCCAGGTGGCGGCGGCCCCCCGCCTGCCGCTACGTCATCTCCCTCGACCGCCGACTCCGGTACCATCTACAGCGGCCGGAGCCCCTTCCCCACCTTGACCCGGAAGCACGGCGTCCGCTGCCTCCTGGTGCCCGCCTCGCCCCACGTGGAGACCTACGTGCGGGCATTGGCGAGGGTGGTGGGGCCCACGGCCATCGTGGCGGCCTCCAAAATGTACGGCAAGGTGGTCGTCTTCCTTGCCTCGAAGGCCGCCGCCCAGGAGGCGATGGAGAAGGTCGTGGCAGTGGGGGGGGCGTGTTCATCCCCCTAGAACAGCTGGAGGACCTGGGTGTCCTTGTGGTCCTGACCTCCATCCCTCCCTTCCTGCCCAATGCCACCCTGTTACCTGCCCTCTCTACCCTGGGGAAGCCCCTTTCTGTTATGAGCCCTCTCCCCTTGGGCTGCAAAGACCCCGCCCTCCGTCACGTCCTCTCGTTCCGCCGGCAGGTGCAGCTTCAACTGCCGCCGGCGGTGCGTGGCAGAGAGGCACTCGAGGGGTCTTTCCTGGTCCCCTATCAGGGGGCCCATTACCGGGTGCATTACTCCACGGGGGAGGCCCGGTGTTACCTCTGCCAGGCGACGGGGCACGTTTGGAGGGACTGCCCTTTGGCCCGGCACGGAGGAGCACCCAGGACCCCTGAGCTCCGGCAGGGTGCCGGCCCCGTCATCGCCGGCACCCCCTGCCCGCCCTGTGCCCAGAGCCACCCCTCCTCCTCCTCAGCCCACCACTGCTCCTGCGTCTGCTGCCTGCACTCTGGCGGGGCCTGTGGAGGAGGGTGCGGCAGGGGTACTGCCGGGTGTGGGAGGGGGCTTTCCCCAGGGGGACTCTTCCCACCCTCCTGCTGTCCCACCTGTGCCTCTCCGAGCCCCCAAACCATCATCCCTGCCCCCTGACCCAACCCCTGTCGACCAACCCGCAGGCGATGCCATGGAGGGCTGGACCCGAGTACAGGGTAAGCGGGGCAAGCGGCAGGCTCGGGCTCCGCTCGTGCCACCGGACACGGAAGCCCCCCGCAAGACCAGAAAGGGGGCTGCAGACACCAAGCCTTCCACCTTGCCCACGGGGTCGGCCCATCTGCCAGTGCCGGCTGGGGAAGATGTGGCAGCACAGGAAGGTACCACCATCCCTCCTCCGCAGTCCCTCCCTGCGGAGGCCTCCAATGAGGCCCCCCTGTTCCCTTGCCGCCTGTGCCCCCTGCAACGCCCGATGTGAGCGCTGCCTCGGGCGCGAGTGGGGGAGGACCCTGGGGTGGTGGGGGGTGAGCTCCCTTCTATCTTTGAGGAGATTGAGGCCCTGGGTCTGACCCCGGTCACCCTGGGGGAGGACGACATCCTGCCAGCAGGCCTCGACCTGGCCGACCTCACCCCAGCTCCCCTTCCCCGAGCTCCAGTGTCCCTCCTGCTGCGCCCGCTCCCGCCTCCAAGGGTCCCTTGGAATCCTCAACCTGCCCAGCTGTGGACGGCACCCTGCTGATGGCCGCCGAACCTGTCGAGGCGACAGCCGGTGCTTTGTGGCTGGGACCCGAGCTACCAGGGGTGTCCCTCGTTGGTGCGGGGGGACCATGTTCCTTCCCGGGCGGGGGGCCCACCGAAGGTTCTACATCTCCTGATGCCGCGGCTCTGACACCTGCCATTGAGCCTGGGCCCAGCGTCACTGGCCAGGGGCAGGACATTAGCCCAGCGAGGGAGGGGTGTGGCAGTGACATCACAAAGGCCTTTTGCAGGACCTCAGCCTATTGGTCCAAGGTGGTGGGGAGGTGGTGACCTCACAGAGAGATGCTGACATCAGCCAGGCAGGACCGGGGCGAGGGGCCAGGGAAACCTCAGAGACCCCTGTGGCTTTGCGCCAGCAAGTCTCCTTCTCCAGGTCTCTCTTTGAGGACTGAGAGAGTATTTGGGTTCACGGACGTGAGCGCCAGGAGGAACCTCTTTCGAGTTTTCTCCTTCCCTTTTAGTGATTTTACTAGAAAACAGCCGTCCCTGTTTAGAAGGTAAGAGCCTCCTGGAGGTTTGAAACCTGTTCAGTCTGATCCATCTGGTGACAGTTGAATTCTAGGCATGGAAAACACGAGCTTAAGGAGGCAGAATTTTATTGCACACCTGGGATTTTGTCCCTTAGAATCACTGGGGACATTGGGGTTTGTCCTTTTTGTTTCACCTTTTCCTCCCTCCCTCCTTTCTCTTCGTCTCTTGCTTCTTTTGTACTTTCTCCTGTTCCCCTCCCAACACCGGTAGGTATGTGTGTGTGTGTGTGTTGTGGGGGAGGGCTCTGCAGCTCTGTATCTATTGGGTTTCCGGGAAACGGGGCGGGCGGAAGCCCGCCCCATGCTAACGGATCCCCCCCCCCAGCCTAAGGGGAGGTTCAACAGGGCATCAGAAACCCACTAATTGGGGGGACAACTAATAAAAGAACAGGGACAGGAGTGTGGTCAAAGGGTCATAAGAAGGGATCCTGACGGGGACACCGAGCAGAGAACCCCGGACAGCGCCCACAGCCCCTCGAAGGCATCAAGGGAGCCAGCGGATGCCGCCCAGAGGAACTCCGCCCGGAGACGGGAACGGACTAAGGATCGGAAACAAGCCCCACAGTCGCAGGAGTCCCCATTGGCCAACTGCCTCTCCCTGGTCACGTAGATGGCCATTTTTGCCAGGGCGAGGAGGAGGTTGACCAGGAGGTCTCACGACTTTGTGGGGCCACGGATAGGGAGTGCGTGGAGAAGGAGGTGAGGGGAAAATCACAGCCAGAAACGCAACAGGAAATTGGAGAGGAGCCAGTATAGGGGCTGTGTTGGGGGGGGGGTGGTTACCTGCTCCTGCCCTTTGGGGCTTAAAACAGGCCAGGAGAGGGCTGGGGCTGGGGCAAGGAGCCTGGGCTGATTGGGGGAAGCAGGCTCAGCGGGGGCCAAACCCCAATCAGGCCCAGCTGGCCCCTATAAGAGGCTGTGAGCCAGGAGCCCAGTCAGTCTCCTTCTGCTTGTAGCGAGAGAAGGACCTGGCTGCAGGGGGCTGGACAGAGGGTACTTGAGTGAAGCAGGGCTGGGGAAAGGCAGAGGAGCTGGGGAGCTCCAGCCTGGAAAGCCCCAGGCTGCAGCCTAGCAAAAGGCTAATAGGTCCTGGGGGTTGCAGAGGGCAGCCCAGGGGTAGGCCAAGGCAGCAGGTCCAAACCCTCCTTGCCAGTGATGCGTGGCTGATACTGCAGTCTGCCCCAGGGTGCAGGGCTAGACAATGACTGGCAGTAGCCTGGTACTGAGATGAGGTGGGGATAGTGGTTGGGGGTTCCCCTGGCAAGGGGAGACCCTGAGAGAAAGGGGTGACTGCCAGGAGGCAGCATTTCAGATAAAGGGGCACCGGGTCTTGGGAGAGACATAGGGGTGAAAAGCACAAGTGTATCATCAGCCTGCAGAGTGTGCTCCAGAGCTGGGAGAGCTAATTCCTGGAAGTCAGCAGCAGGAGGTGCCGCAGGGGTGAATCTGCTCCTATCCAGGCTGAACTAGTGCTCGGGCAGTGATCCCCACCAGTGACCTGGGCCATCCTTTGGGCTCTCTGGTGAGAACCCTCAGCCGCCTGTCCTCAGTCTCTACCCTGATTGGCTGAGCAGGGGGTTATCGACAAGGAGGAGACTCAGGTCCTTGTTGGTCTCTTTTAAGACCAAGGAAATAAGTCAGAACCAGTTCTAGGTTTGATGAATTTTGCTGCTTCTCTGCATTAATGGTCTCTGGGCAGTTCATGATTCTCTCTGACATTGCAGTTCTCCTCAGATACTTGCAGAATAATTACTGTGCACTGTTGGTCTGGAGCTCATCTGAGAGCACATTATTCAGGTCATTCAATGTCTGAAATTCAAGATCCGATGGTTAGATTGAAAATCAGGGCTCTTGGGTCCTATTCCCAACTCTGCCACTGATTGGCTGTGTGACCTCAGACAACTCAATTCTCCTTTCTCAGCCTCAGCTTCTCTCTCTTTCGAGTAGGGATAATAATGATCTGCTCCTACCTAGCTCAACACACTCACTCTTCCCCAAGACACACACACTGTCTCTCCCCACATACAAACAGTCTCTATCCCGCCACGCACACTGCAGTTGAAAAGCAGCTGGTAATCTAGTAAGATGCCCGTGGAATGGTGGGATAGAGAAACCTGCATCATGTGATGCTGTACCAGCCCGTGAGGCATTGCAAACCCTTCCCAAAACACCCTGCAGCCAGTTGCACAGTGGGATAGTTACCCACAGTGCATTGCTTTCTGTTGCCATTCAAGAACTGCTAGCATGGATGTGCTCTGGGGACACAAGGGGCATAGGGAGGACGTTCAATAGCTGTTTAGTTAAAACATTTTAACTAAAGCAGCAATGCCGGGGGGTTGGTGGCTCCTTTCTTTCCTCACCCTGGAGTAAACTCAGCTTTTTATTCCATTCTTGATACTTCATGGAATAACAACAGACGACCGAAGAAAGATGTGGACAGGGTGGGTCTCGGGAGGGGCAGAGAGTTTTGAGCGGTGGGCAGAGCAGGTCTCGGAGGTGGGGGCAGTGGGCAGGGCAGGTCTCAAGGGAGAGGCAGAGAGGTGTGGGTGGTGGGCAGGGTGGGTTGCAGGGATGGGTCAGAGTGGTGGCGGCTGGTGGGCAGACCTTGTGGTAGGGGGTGGAGAGGCACAAGCAGCAGACAGGAAGGCCTTGGGGGAGAGGACGAGCGAGCGAGAGGTGGCTCAGCCGTCCTCAGCCAAAGAGGAAGAGCGGGGGGTGGGAAGTGGCCAAACAGGAGCAAGGGGGGAGCACAGGTGGAGCCACAGAGAGAGGAGAAGGGTGGGGGGCAGTGCCATGGTCTGGGCACCAATGGGCCCCCCACTTCCAGGGAGCTTCCAGCGCTCACACCCAGCCTCCCCAAATGCAAGAGCCATGGGCCACCTATTCTCTTCATCTTCACTAACCAAGCCCCTCCCCAAGCTATGTTGATGGAAGAAGCCCTCCTGTTGGCACAGCGCTATCTGCACCGGGGTTAGGCTGATATAACTGCATTGCTTAGGGAGGTAAATTTTTTACACCCCTGAGTAATGTAGTTACACCGATCTAATTTTGTAGTGTAGACCTGTCCAAAGAACCTTGGAAGTAAAACTTCACCTGCTCCTCTGCTTTACTGAATCCAAACACCAGCAAAGCTTGTCAGGCCCAGATGGAGGTTGGCAGAGAGTCAGGTGTGTGCAGACATGATCTCTTCAGCAGCTGTAGGCACCATGGCTTAGCTGGCTAAAACCAGTGTTTTGTATACAGGAGATCCTGGGTTCAAGTTCCAGTGGTACCTTACTGAGTTGCTTTTGGGGCACCTGGTACTGGCTACTGTCAGAAGACAAGATTCAGAGCTGGATGGACCTTTGGTCTAGCCTAGTGCGGTTTTTCTTATGTTTTAAATTACACTCACAGGCACTGAGGATAGAGTTACTGAAAGTTTGGGAGTTAGGAGCTGATAGGTCAGTGGTCCAGTCCCCTCACAGACAAGCCCCTCCCTCTGGGACAGGGGCAGGGGAGGTCTGAGCTCTCTCTCCAAATGCTCATTGTGGCTGCCAGAATCTGTGGGCAGCTTGTTTAGTTTATGCTGAGGGTTGAGTCCTGTTTTGTGCACCGTGTCTGAGAATGAAAATCCTAAACCACCCTTTGAAATGACGAATGCAGCAGGACGTGTCATTGTCCCCGCCCCAGAGCAGACAGACCGATGGAGAAATGCCATGAGTCCAGGGTAATACTCCCCTGCGGTTTTACCATTTCCACTTGCTAAACCCCCTCCCAACCTTCTGGGCTCCTGGAGCAGGGGACTGAGCCTGAGCCGAGACACGGACACTGCAACTTTACAGCCCAAGCCGCATGACCCTGATTAACGTGACACGGGCCAGTCGTGGGTGTTTCATTGCACTGGAGACGTAGCCTAATGTTATGTCTGCACTGCGATTAACACACCCAGGGCACCTGTCGCAAAGCCCGGGTCAGCTGACTCAGAGTTAAGGGGCTTGAGCTGCAAGACTATAAAATTACAGGGCAGACAGATGGGTTTGAGCCCAACCTCTGAGACCCCACGAGGGGTGAGGGTTTCCGAACCCAGGCTTCAGTGTGAACACAAATATCTGCCCCACAGTTCTTAGCCTCTCAGCTTTAGCTTCATGAGCCCACGTCAGATGGTCCAGGCCAGCCATGCTGCCATCTTTATCCCAGGAGAGATGGACTCTAAGGGTACGTCTCCATTGCAATGTCAGCCCAGGGGTGGCTCGCTGTGCTCAAAGCAGCACCCTGGAAGCCCCATATTCACCAGTCTCATATAATGATGATACGGTTTGTACAAAGTCTGCCTGGTGAGGTGTCATTTCAAAAGTCTTGGTCTGTTGAACATTACTATTGTGTTGGATTGTGTGTGTAGCATTGGCTGGGAAGTTTTGCTCTGTGTGTGTTACTGAGATGAGGTTGGGAAATGCCCCCCACCAGCCTTTCAGGTGTGACAATAGAGGAGCCAGACCCGCTGCTGGCCCATTAAAGGGATCCACACTCCCAAAGACTATCCCAGGAACCGTGTACAATGCAGACTTCTCCGAGATAGCACAGCGACAATGGGCACTGCTTGACTCACATCCTAGCAAAGGGACTTCCTAGCACGTTGGAAGAAACTATGAAAGGGGGGGTAGAGACATCATGAGTTGCCCTCTCTCCCCCACAACTCAACACCTGTAAACACATCTGGAGGACAAACACTGAACTGAAATAATTCAGAAATCAGAAGAGAATAATAATAGTACATTCAAACCAAAGTCCCCAAACACACTAGTAGTTGTTTTTCAGCAGAAAATTTTCAGTTTGGGGAATTTTGTTTTCTCAGTCAGACTTTGCCAAGGGAAGCAGAGGGAAAATGGTTGAGTTGTCTTCTTCAGAACAGCTTGGCCTAGACACTAGCTCTGGTTCACTGTTGTGGCCTTGCTCAGGTTGGGGGTATTTTAATTATTTGGGGAGGTCCCAGGGTGTTTGGGGGAGATTAAGAGGCTGTTCCTTTGAGATAAAAACTAAGAAATGCAGGACTAGAGAATTTTTTAGAAATCTGGGATTTAGACATTTTATTTGAAGCAACAGGGGGAGGCAGCTGAGATTCTGAGAAAGGTTTTGTTTGATCTGTCATTGTACCAAGGGGGGAGATGGTTGTCTATAAAGGAGAGTGAAGAGTAAATGCAGCTGATGAGGATGGGGTTTGAACCCATGCGTGCAGAGCACAATAGGTTAGCAGTCCATCACCTTAACCACTCAGCTACCTCATCTGAGCAGCTAAGACAGGGACAGGAGGAGAAATCTAAGGCCGGCAGAGATAGGGACACTAATGAGTTTCTAAATACTAAGCGTAAGCAGGGTCTGAATGAGCTCCCCCCTCACATCTAGTGAGGAGCTGGGGAAAGACTTCAGGAACAGGCCGTGTTTGCATAGACACCCCTACTCTGCCTAGCTATGCAGCATGGTGGGGCCGCTTCCCCAAAATGACGAGTTTGGGATGGTGGTGGGTTACAAATCACTTTAGGATTGAGTGGAATGAAATGTTATTCTCCTCCCTGTACGAGTGAAGGGCAGCAGAACGTACCTAGGCCGTCCTGACGGAGGGGTGGGGGGGGGAGGAATCGCTTTCATTGGACTGCAGAGAAGTGATTGAGGACGTCACCCTAACCCAGTGGGCCCCAAACATTTCACACTGCGCCCTCGTATCCATGGCTGTGGCCCCTCGGAAGCCGCGGTCGAGAACCGGGGCTGGGAGTGGGGCCGGTGCTTGCTGGGGAGAGGGGTGCGGACAGGGGTAAGGGGGTCGAGGCCGGGCTGGGAGCCAGGGGCCCAGGCTGAGGGTGGGGTTGGGGAAGAGCTGGGACAGAGTGGGGCTGAATGGGGCTCCCTCCCTGCCCTCCATGGGGGCTGGCTCAGGCCCTGAGGTGCCCCCATCAATCTTCCTCTGTGTCCCCCTAGAAGTCATGCCCCATATTTTGGGGACCACTGACCCCTACTCGCTCAGCAGGGGCTAGTGATGCCAAAGCCCAGGGAAAGGGAGAACAAGTGCCGGGGCCCCAGCACCGGAACCCTGCCCCCCCCCACACTTCTGTGTGTGGCTCCGCCCCCTTCCACACCTTCCACCCACGGCCCCACCCACTGTCACCTCTGCTCCACCCCTTCCCCCACTGGCCCCACCCTGTCACTCCTTTACCCCGGCCCCGCTGCGGCCCCGAGACCAGAGAAGCTCTGTGCCCTGCTGCAGCCCCCGGGCCGTAGCAGGGAGTGGGAGCTCCTCCAGCCCTGGGGCTGACATGGGGGAGACTTTTCCAGGGGGGCCTAATTTGGCCAGGGCCCCTAGTCATGGGCCCCACTGTCCCCTTGGCAACGCAAGGTTTGGGGAGGCTGAGCCCCCCCCGAGCCTCCATTACGAGCCGCCCAGGCTACCTCTGCTCAATGGGTGGCCAGTCTCCCTGTGTCTCTGCTGTTTGTGCTGGGGAGCCCGGCCGGCCTTAGGGGTGGGGCCCCCGGCAGCCGCCCAGGGCTCTAGGGGGTCAAAGGGCACCATGTGGCCGTGCAAAGCTGCTCACTGCTCTCCCCTGCCCCAATGCTCCTCCGTGGCCCCATAGAGGGTGGGGGGAGCGAGGAGCAACACTATGTCCTCCCTGTGTCCTGGTCACTTTCCCCACCTGGGCTGGGCTGTGAGGGGAGCATCAGAAGCTGCTGCTCTCTGCCCTCCCCTGACGCAGCCCGGCTGAGGAAAGTGACCTGGATGCAGGGAGCGCGGATGATGTCACTTCTCGCCCACCTCCCACTCCCCCACAGCCCCTACTGGTGCCCGGAGGAGCAATGCCAGCTGCTCTATGCACACAGGTCAGTGTCCCCACATGGGTTAGGGGTGAAGGGGGTGCAGGAGAGGGGCAGTGGCTGGTGGCACAGGAGGGGGCGCAGGGGTTAGGGTGAAGGGGGTGCAGGAGAGGGGCACTGGCTGGTGGCACAGGAGGGGGTGCAGGGGTTAGGGGTGCAGGGGCAGGAGAGGGCAGTGGCTGATGGCACAGGAGGGGTGCAGGGGTTAGGGGTGAGGGGTGCAGGAGGGCGCAGGGGTTAGGGGTGAAGGGGTGCAGGAGAGGGGCAGTGGCTGGGGGCACAGGAGGGTGCAGGGGTTAGGGGTGAAGTGGGTGCAGAAGAGAGGCAGTGGCTGGTGGCACAGGATGGGGTGCAGGGTTGGGGTGAAGGGGTGCATGAGAGGGGCAGTGGCTGGTGGCACAGGAGGGGACGCAGGGATTAGGGTGAAGGGGTGCAGGAGAGGGGCAGTGGCTGGGGGCACAGGAGGGGGTGCAGGGGCTGGGGTGAAGGGGGATGCAGGAGAGCAGCAGTGGCTGGTGGCACAGGCGCGGGTGCCGGGGTGGGGGTGAAGGGGGTGCAGGAGAGGGGCAGTGGCTGGGGGCACAGGAAGGGCGCAGGGATTGGGGTGAAGGGGTGCAGGAGAGGGGCAGTGGCTGGGTGTGTGTGTGTTGGAGGGTGCAGGGTTGGGGTGAAGGGGTGCAGGAGAGGGCAGTGGCTGGGGGCACAGGATGGGAGTGCAGGAGTTAAGGGCAGAGGGGACACAGCGTAGGGGTTAGGGCACAGGAGGGGGCAGAGTTAGGGGTGGGGGAGGTGCAAGGGTCGGGAGTGCAGGAGCTGGGGGTAAAGGGGGAGGGGGATCGTCCAGGGGCGATGGGGAAGTGCCAAAGTACAAGTTTTGCCCAGGGCACCGTTTCCCCTAACGCGGGTCCTTGGTAACATTTCTTGCTGGGAGGGGGAGGGGAGAGACGAGGCGTTTTCTCTCTGTTTCTTTCCTCGCCATTTTCTGCTCCTTCCTTCAATTCCAGAAACCTCCCTTGTGTGTCAGACGGTGCAGTGACGCCCTCCCCACCCCAGGCCTCTGGAGCCTTTGGAGCAGGAAGATCCCAGGAGCTGAGGATGGATCCAGGGGTGAGTAGCTGGCAGGAAGGAGCCCTAGCAGCTCTTCTGGGAGCGCAGGGGAGGAATGACTCCCCCTTCCCTAGCTTCTCCCCGTGGGGCTCTGGGGAGCAGGGAGGGGTGTGTGATAAATTCCTGTAACCCTTCTGCCCCTCTGAGTTGGCAGCAACAAGGGCCGGGTTCAGTATCTAGGGGTTCTGTTTCAATAACAAAATGCAAAACTGGCTCAAGCCCCCACCCAGTGACCTGGGACAATTACATACCACCTCCCCAGGCGCCTCTAGGAGGCAATATTTCCCCTCTCGCAAGCAGGGAGTCTGAGCCGCTCCACTCCACCAGCCGTTCCATGAACCACTCCAGTGGTCCCTGCAAACTGCTCTGCTGGGGCAGCAAAGAGCCACCAAATGTTCTGAGGGATGGAGAAAATGCCTTCTAGTGAGCTATGGAAAGAGCTCAACCTGATTAGCTTATCAAAAGAAGATTGAAAGGTGACTTCATTGAAGTGTTGAAGGACCTTCAGGGAGAGAAAAGATTGGGTATTAAAGGGCTCTTGAATCGAGCAGAGAAAGGCCTAACAAGACCCCATGGCTGGAAGGTGAAAAGAGACAAATTCATATTACAAATAAGGCACAAATGTTCAACAGCGAGGATGATTCACCACAGGAACAAGCTACCAAGGAAAGTGGTGGATTCTCCATCTCCTGATGTCATTTAATGAAGACTAGATGCCTTTCTGGAATGTGTTTGCCCCAAAAGTAGCTCTTGTGTCCTACAGGAAGCCTGTGATATGCAGGGGGTCAGATTAGATGCTCTAATGGTCTCTTCTGGCCGTAAAGTCGACTAATTTCTGAAAAACTGAGTGTAGCACTGGGAGCAGTGTCTGATGTTTCCCTGTCTAGCCGGCTTGCTGCCTAGAATGAACGCTCCTTGAGTGGGGTGATCCACAGGGAGTAGCTCAAACCTGCAAAGGGCCTGGCCAGGGGCAGGACATTAGCCCAGCAAGGGAGGGGTGTGGCAGTGACATCACAAAGGCCTTTTGCAGGACCTCAGACTATTGGTCAAAGGCGGTGGGGAGGTGGTGACCTCACAGAGAGATGCTGACATCAGCCAGGCAGGACAGGGGCGAGGGGCCAGGGAAACCTCAGAGACCCCTGTGGCTTTGCTTCAGCAAGTCTCCTCCTCCAGGTCTCTCTCTGAGGACTGAGGGAGTATTCGGGTTCACGGACGTGAGCGCCAGGAGGAACCTCTTTCGAGTTTTCTCCTTCCCTTGTAGTGATTTTACTGGAAAACAGCCATCCCTGTTTAGAAGGTAAGAGCCTCCTGGAGGTTTGAAACCTGTTCAGTCCAATCCATCTGATGACAGTTGAATTCTAGGCATGGAAAAGACAAGCTTAAGGAGGCAGAATTTTATTCTGCACCTGGGATTTTGTCCCTTAGAATCACTGGGGACATTAATCATAGATTATCAGGGTTGGAAGGGACCTCAGGAGATTATTTAGTCCAACCCCCTGATCAAAGCAGGACCAATCCCCAAATAGCTCCCTTAAGGGTTGAATTCACAACCCTGGGTTTAGTAGACCAATGTTCAAACCACTAAGCTATCCCTCTCCCCCTATTAGGGTTTGTCCTTTTTGTTTCACCTCTTCCTCCATCTATCCCTGCCTCCCTCCTTTCTCTTCATTTCTTGCTTCCTTTTTCCTTTCTCCTGTTCCCCTCCCAACATCAGGTTTTTTTCTCCTGCTTATAACAGCTCACGTTAACTGCTCACTCTCGTTATAGTGTGTATGGCAACACCCATTTTTTTCACGTTCTCTGTGTGTATATATATCTTCCTACTGTATTTTTAACTGCATGCATCTGATGAAGTGGGTTTTAGCCCACAAAAGCTTATGCTCAAATACATTTGTTAGTCTCTAAGGTGCCACATGTTCTCCTTGCAGATAAATTAATGGAGGTTAAGTCCATTAATGGATATTAGCCAGGATGGGTAAGGAACGGTGTCCCTAGCCTCTGTTTGTCAGAGAGTGGAGATGGATGGCAGGAGAGAGATCACTTGATCATTACCGGTTAGGTTCACTCCCTCTGGGGCACCTGGCATTGGGCACTGTTGGCAGATAGGATATGGGGTTGGATGGACCTTTGGTCTGACCCAGTATTGCCATTCTTATGAAGGGAGGGGCAGAGCCTTGTGATAGAGTTTCTGTAGTGTAGTGATTATCATGTTTGCCTAACATGCAAAAGGACCCTGGTTCAAAGCCAGGAAGAAATATGATGGCTTCCTTTTCTCAGCTCCTAGTGGCCTGTCCCTACTGTTGTAGTAGCAGCAGTGATTTCTATGCTTAAAAGGTCTGTTATACTTCCCCTCCCCCTCGCTTTTGTCTCCTCTCCCTCTCTGAATGCCTGTGAAGTGGCTTTCCCCCTCCTCCTCCCGCTCCCTCCTGCAATGCTTGTGGGATGAAGGAGCTGGTTGAAGATCAGAAGAGCTTCCAGGTAGACAAGGTGTCTGGGACTCTAATTAGGCAGCACTCGCACACCCAGAGCATGGACACTGCATGGACACTGGCTGAGGTGGAGTGTGACCCACCGGATGCAGCCAAGTCATCTCTAGTCACAGGCCATGAGGTTCAGGACCTTAAAAGGGGAAGGGGCCCTGTGCTCAGCTGTGCTCTCACAAGCTTGTACCTCCAGTGAATGCCCTTCGCCCCGACCGCCTGGCCAGTGGTTCGCTTCATTACATTCCATCGCGCCTCGGGAAGACTTACCTTCATCGCACCGTCCATCGCGGCGCTGTGGGACACTTACCTGGCAGAATCCTGACATCTCCAGTGCCGAGCCAGTCCTGGGAGCATGAGTGTGAGTGTGACCCCCGCCTTCTTTTGAGCTTAGCTGTCAGTATAACAAACGTGCTGCTTTCTGCCAAACTCTGGTGGGTCATTAGTCCTCCCTACGCTGACTAGCTGGCCCTATTTCGGGTAACACCTGCGATAACCCCAACCCCTGCAGGACAGAGGGTGGTGAAATGAGCTGAGAAAGAGCCTTGGCCTCAGCAGGGGAAAGCTAGAGGATCTGGGCCAGTCACCTTTTACAGCCTTGTGGCTCGGCCTCCTCTGCTGTTGGAGGTTGGCCGGTGGAGGCCGGCTCTTCCTGCTGGCCTCCTCTGCATGACTTGCCAAAGGAGGAAGTGAGGCAGGAATGGGGCAAAAGAGGAAAGTCGAGCTGAGAAAGGCAGGGCAGAAAGTAAGCACATCATTGCGGCTAAATGGGGTTAGTAGAGCATCACCATTCATTCTGCAAAGCCTGGGGAGGTGCGGTTGGCTGCTGGGAGACAGAATCCTGTGCCTGCCTCTTGGCTTCCCAGGGGTGGCTACTTGCAGCCCAGGAGAGGAAGGATGATTATGGTGAAAGGACGACAAGCAAAGCTCTGGGAGGAGATTTGGGTGTGGGGTGCTGGCTCTGCGCTGGGGTAGGGGGTTGTGGTGCAGGAGGGGTGGTGCTTACCCCAGGCACTGCAGCTCCCAAAGTGACCGGTACACACAACCCTCCGGCAGTAGCTCCTAGGTGGGCAGGTCAGGGGGTCTCTGTGTGCCGCTGCCTGCAGGCGCTGTCCCCTGAGCTCCCATTGGCTGCAGTTCCTGGCCAATGGGAGCTGCAGAGTTGGTACTCAGGGTGGGGCAGCGCATAGAGACACTCCCCCGCCCCAGGGGACGCTGGGACATGCCAGCCACTTCTGGGAGCGGCACGGAGGGACGGAGGCAGAGTGGGCAGGGAGTCACCTTAGTGCTGCTGGCACATCTCTGCACACCCGTTGTGGGGGGAGGGGAGCAGAGGGCTCCATGCGCTGCCTGGGGTAGGGGCAGAGCACGGAGCTGCCTCCCCTCCCGGGTCTATTGCATGGCCCCTCCCCGCACACAGAGGGACTTGTTTCCTGGATCCTGACATGACAAACCCAGGGGTGAGATGTCTGAGGATTTACTCACTGAGGGCTGGGCTCAGGCAGCCAGTTTCATGCAGGTATTTCACACCCCAGCCCCCCCGAGTCTCCTCTGACCGTATTTCCCAGTGACGCTGCACGTGGGTGGTGGGTATAAGGGGCTCGGCGAGGCTGAGGGGGCAAGAAATGCTGGATGTGATGCACCCCCCTTTGGAGGGGGGGCTGGGCTGCAGCCTGCCGCCTTCAGAGTGCCACCGACAGACCCTCCCGAGCAGTGGGGGAAGCCACCAGTACCCAGCCCATGGCCCCGCCTGTGCTCTGCCCCCAGGCCCTGCCCTGGCTCGGACTCTCCCCCGAGAACCCACCCCCCACAGAGGTAGGCAGATCTTCCACCTGATCAGCCCCGAGCCAGGTCTCTGGGCTGCAAATTAT